>NC_056750.1:94392905-94515405 GCF_019279795.1 Protopterus annectens
TTCAGGTATTTTTTGGGGTTTGTTGGAACCAAACCGGGGGAACGGGGGTTTCCCCAGGTTTTCCTAACGGGCAAAAGGCTTTTGGATTTTTTATTCCCAAAAAATTTTTTTCCTTAAAAATTGGGGCCTTAATGTTTTATGGAGAAGGAGTTTTTGGGCAAATTTGAAAAAAGGGGATTTTTCCCCCCTTCAGGGGGATTTTTCCCAAAGGGGCTTCCTTCTTTTTTAAAATTTGTTTTAGGGCCCTGGGGGTACCAAAGGCCTATTTGGGGGGAATTGGGTTTTTTGGGGAAAAAATTTCAAAATCCTTTGCATTCCTTTGGAAAAAGCCAAGGGACATTTTTTAAATTGGCTTTTTTAAAGGGTCCCCTGAATTGTCGGGGGTTCACCATAAATGAAAAGAAACCCCACGTGGTACCCTGTCAATAAATTATTTTTCCTGGGAGCAAGCTTGAATACAATTTCCCAGATGGCTTTTACCCCTGGGATACATTTAAAATTATTTCCCAAGCAAGTGGCCAAAAAACCCAGCTATCTGCAAGGCAAATACCAAGCCTTGGGGTTCATGGCCTTATTTTTTCTAATTCCATATGCAAGGCTGCATATGAGAAAACAATGGTATCTCAAAGCCTATGGTGTAAACCATTAAAGGGGATCTGAAGAAAGGTTCCTATCATCCCTTTCCCTTTCCCTAGAGTTCCTTTGGTGGGCAGAGGCCTGCCCCCAAAAACGGGGGAAAAAATTCACATTACCCCTGCCCAAAATCAAAAAAGATGCACGACTATGCATAGGGGGGCTCACCACGGGAAAAGTGCATTCAGGGCAAAGGGAAACCCAAGTCAAATGCAACATAAATAAAAATTTAGCTGTACAGAATGCTCTGACAGCCTTCGGACTACATTCTTCCAGGACAACTAATGGAAAAGAGGACAACACCACTGTTGTGGTACAAAATAAGGGGGGTAAAATTCTTACCCTTCTGAAGACTAGCCATGGCATTGGGGGAACACAGCCTTGAGCTCCAAATGAATCTACAAGCTCAATTCCTGCCAGGAAAATTAAATACACTGGCAGAGGACTAACAGAATCCTCAAAGACCCACAAAAAGTGGAAACTGGAACCAAGGTTTTTAACATGTTGAAACAAATGGGACCCCAGATATAGACCTGTTTGCCCCCCCCAGAATGATCAACTGGAAAAATTTTGCACAAGGATTCCCACAAGCAAGCTTGGAAAGTGGATGCTCTACCCCTCAGCTGGAAAAAAAACTTTGTGTCTTTCCTCCCCCTTGCCTCTGCTCTCCAAGGTACTACTAAAGATCAAACAGGACAACCCAAAGGAGGTTTTAAATTTGGGCCCAGACGGGCCCTTTTGAACACTGGAACCCACTCGCAGTGTGTCATACTTGGCTCCATGGCACCTCCCTTGACTCCATCCCTGTTGTCTCAGCAGGAAAACCTGATTCTGAAACCCCAGCTGCAAACCCTGAACCTAGCAGCCTGGCTAATTACCTAATCTCCCTTTACCACCCCTCAGTAAATCAGTGATGGATATCATTTTAGAGGCAAGGAGGCCTAGTACTAGAAAATCTTATGCTGAAAAAGGGAAAAGTCGGGTTTTGGGAACCCAAATCTCAAGGAATGAACTAAACAGTAATTTACCTCAGATTCTACAATACTTGACTGAGATGCTTCATGGGCTTGTTTTTTTCCCCCAAATCAAAATTCATGCCTCAGCCATTTCAGCTCATTATAGCACAGAGCCCCCCTTCTCAAGCAGTTCCCTGGGGGCCCAAAATTTTTAAGGCCACCCAGGAGACCTAACCCAGCCTGGGATCTTAACTTTGTCTTGGAAAAACTCACTCTTCCCCTTTTGAGCCAGCTGCTACTGCAGTTTTAAAAATTTGTTTCCTGGAAAACAGTTTTCCTTTTGTCAATCACTTCTGCAAGAAGGGTATCTGAATTACAGGCCCTTATGGCAGTGGAACCTTTCATCATCTTTCATGTGGACATGGTGCCCCAAACCCCCCCTTCATGCCCAAGGTGGTTTTAGTGTGGCTCTTAATAAACCCCATTCATTTGCCTACCTTCTTTCCTAACACACAGAAAAAGGGGAACAGATACTACCCCTTTTTTAGATGTGACAGACAGCTTAGATTCTACTTGGACAGGACTAAACCTAAAAGGAAATCTGAACAACTGCTGGTGGCATTTGCTGCAGGACAGAGGGGGCTATTTCCAAACCATTTCAAAATGGATAGGCCACTGCATTCATGTCTGCTATAAGCATCAGGGAAAAAACCTATCCCACAGGGCATCAAACCCCATTCATCCAGGGCTGCATCTATCTCACAGCCTTTATCGGGGGCACCCCTACTGGGGACATCCTAGAAGTGCTACCTGGAGTTCTTTACATACTTTCACCAAGCATTATCATTTGCCAATTTTCTCTAAATTCATGGCTTTTTGCCACTTAGTCTTGCAGGGCCTTATAGCTGGTCCTTTTTATTTAAATTCCTCCTAACCTTAGTTTTGGGGAAATTTAAAATGTAATGACTGCAACAGTGAAACACAAAAACATAGTACAGTTGTGTACACTTACCATAAATTTAAAAGTTGAGTGTATTCACTGTTGCAGCCCCTTTATCCTCCCTCCACCCCCTTTTTGTCCTTTGGTTTCCTCTCCCCACTTACTATGCTCAAAAAGTTTTTTGGGTGATTTGCTTTTCTGTTGGGGGTATATCTTGTATTTATAGATTTAATTGCTTTCCATTGGGGGGCACCTGACATCTGGGGCAAAAAAAACTGATGTAATGGTGTCGGATCCATGTTTTATCCCCCTGAAGACCTGATGTCATGGAAGAAGGGATAGCCCCCAAGACCCAAGACTTTGTTAATCAGGCTGACTGAGGGCCCCATGTAGATAACCCAAATGTAAAGACTGCAACAGTAAAAAAACTCAAAAATCTACATTTATTAAATGTAAAAACTGTACTTTCACCTGAACCCTGTATACTCTGATAGATGCATGTGTTTACTCTGAACCCTGTACACTTTGACAGATACATGAGATTACCCGGGAAACCTTTTATACTCTGATAGATACTAGTGTTAGCCGACACCCTGTACTTTTGATAGGTAAATATGTTTACCCTGAGCTCGGTATACTCTGAAAGATATGTGTGTTTTCCCTGAACACTCTAACTCTGACAAATACCTGTTTTCCCGAACCTTGTATAATCTGTCAGATCATTTTTACCCTGAGCCCCTTTTAAAACTTTGATAGATATGTGTGTTTTCCCTGAATCCTGTATACTCTGATAGATACATATGTTTACCCTGAACCATGTACACTCTGACAGATATGTGTGTTTACCCTAACCCTGTGCACTCTGATAGAGATTTTTTTACCCCGAACACTGATACTCTGAAAGATATGTGTGTTTTCCTTGAACATTGCATACTCTGTTAGATAGGTATGTTTACCTTCATAATGCCCTACTCTGAAAGATAATTTTTACCCTGAACCCTGTACACTCTGATAGAAAGTGTGTGTTTACCCTGAACCCTGTACACTGTGATACATATGTGTGTTTATCCTGAAGTTTTTATACTCAAATAGATGCCCTGTTTACACTGAAAATGTATACTCTGATAGATAGTTTACCCTGACCATGTATACCCTTTTAGCTAAAATGTTTAACCTGAGCCCTGTATACTCTGACAGATATGTGTGTTTACCCTGAACACTGTATACTCTGATAGATACTTGTGTTTACCCTGAGCTCTGCATATTCTGAAAAGTTACATGTGTTTACCTTAAACCCTGTATACTCTGATAGATATCTGTGTTTACCCTCAAATCTGTGTACTCTGATAGATACATGTTTACCCTGAACCCTGTACAATCTGATGGATAAGAGTTTTTTCCTGAATCCTGTATACTCTGATAGATATGTGTGTTTACCCTGAACCATGTATATTCTGATAGATATGCATGTTTACCCTGAACCTTGCATACTCAAAATTTGGGGTTTTCCCCGAACCCTGTACACTCTGATAGATATGTGTGCTTAACCAAACCCTGTACAATCTGATAGATGCATGTGTTTTTCACTAAACCCTGTATACCTGAAAATCATGTGTTTACCCTGAACCCTGTATACTCTGATAGATACATGTATTCATCCCCGGGCCCTGTATACTCTAGATACATTTGTTAACCCTGGACCCTGTATACTCTGATAGATACATGTGTTTACCCTGAACCCTGTGTACCCCTTTATAGATGCATGTGTTTGTTAACGGGCATTTTGTACTCTGATAGATGTGTGTGTTTACCCTGAGGCCCGAACTCTGATAGATGCATGTGTTTTGCCCTAGACCCTGTACACTGATAGATAAATATGTTTTCCCTGAGCCCTGTATACTTTGATAGATATGGGGTTTACCCTGAATGCTGTACACTCTGATAGATACCTGTGTTTTTCCCTGAACTTTGTATATTTTGACAGATAAGTGTGTTTTCCTGAACCCTTCATACTCTGATAGATATGTGTTTTTCCCTAAGCACTGCATGCTCAAATATAGTGTGTTTACCTTTAACCCTATACACTCTGATAGAAAGTGTGTTTACCCGAACCTGTAAACTATGATAGATATATGTGCTTACCTTAAACACTGCATACTCTGATAGTTAGGGTTTTTTACCTTTAACCCTGTACACTGTGATAGATTTGTGTTTAAAACCTTTTACACTCTGATAGATATTTTGTTTACCCTTAACCCTGTAAATCTGATAGATACTTTGTTTACCCTGAGCCCTTTTATACTTTGATAGATACTGTGTTTACCCCGAACCTGTATACTCTGATAGATATTTTTTTTACCCCGAACCCTTTTATACTTTGAAAAAAACATGTGTTTACCCCGAAACCCCGTAATTGAAAGATATTTGTTTTTCCCCGAACCCCGTAAACTCTGATAGATACATTGTTTACCCTGAACCCTTTTACATTGGTTTGTTAACCCCGAATTTTATACTCTGATAGATACCGGTTTTTCCCGAACCTTGTAATTTTGGTAAAGTGTTTACCCTGAAGTTAACTCTGATAGATATGTGTTTACCCTGAACCCTTTTATATTTTGAAAAATGCTTTTACCCCGAGCCCTTCATACCTGATAGATAAATTTGTTTACCCCGAACCCTGGATACTCTGTTTAAAAAGATGGTTTACCCCAAACCCTTTCATACTCTGATAGATACATTTGTTTTAAACCCGAACCCTGATACTCTGTTTGATAATGTTTTTCCCCAAAAATTTTATACTCTGATAGATAAAGTGTTTTCCCTGAACCCTGTAACTCTGATAGTTTTTTTACCCTAACCCTTTACTCTGATAATTGTGTTTACCCCCCAACCCTTTTAACTCTGATAGTTTCGGTTTTCCCCCAACCCTTTATTTTGAAGATAATTTTTTTACCTTTAACCCTTTTTACCCGAAAATAAAGTTTTACCCCGAACCCAATTTGATAGATATTTTGTTTACCTGAACCCTTTTACCCCTGATTAAAATTTGTGTTTACCCTAAACCCCGTAAAACTAAAAGATATTTCCTTTACCTGGGAAACCCCGTAACCCCCGATAGATTTTTTTGTTTTTTACTCCTGAACCCTGGTTTTACTCTGAAGATACATGGTTAACCCTGGGCCCTGTAACTCCGATAAATTAAAAATTTTTTACCCTGAAAAACCCTTTACTCTGATAGATTTGTGTTTAAACCCCGAAACCCCGTACCCTAAAAAGTGTGTGTTTACCCTGAACCCCTGTGCTCTGAAAGATACAAAGTTTTCCCTGAAACCCCGTACACTCTGATAATAAATATGTTTACCCTGAACCCTTCATACTCTGATAGGATAAGGTGTGTTTACCCTTTAACATTTCATCTCGGGTACTTGTTTACCCTTTAACCCTGTAAAACTCTGATAGATATTTTGTTTACCCTGAACCTTTTAACTCTGATAGATAGGTGTTTACCTTTAACCCCCTTCAACTCGATAGGGGTGTTTACCCCGAACCCCGTAACTCGATAGATATGTTTTTTACCCCGGAACCCCTTTTAACTCTGATAGAAAAATTTGTTTTTTCCCCGGAAACCCCGTACAATCTGAAGATAATTTGTTAAACCCCGAAACCTTTTTCTCTGATAGATTCTGTGTTTTCCCTGGGGCCTTTTATACTCTGATAGAAACTTTTTTAAACCCCGGGGCCCTTTTAACTCTGAAAAAATACTTTTTTAACCCCAAAATTTTACTCTGATAGATATTTGTGTTTACCTGAACCCTGTATATTTTGATAGATACTTTTTTTACCCTGAGCATTTTAACTCTGAAAAAATATTTTTGTTTACCCCGAAACCCCGTATCCCCTGAAATATTTTTGTTTACTCTGAACCCTTTTATATTTTGAAGATAAAATGTGTTTACCCTGAGCCCTTAAACTCTGATGGGTATTTTGTTTACCCTGAACCCTGTATTACTCCTTTTTATTTTAAATATTCTAAAAGTTTACCCTGAACCCTTTATACTCTGATGGGTATTTTGTTTACCCTGAACAATGTATACTCTGATAAATATTTTGTTTACCCTGAACACTTTTATACTCTGATAGTTTTTTGTGTTTACCCTGGAAAACTGTTTTCCAAAAATTTTTTTTACCTGTGATAGATATTGTGTTTACCCTGGAAGCCCTGTAACTTGATAAATATGGTTTACCCTGAGCCCTGTATACTCTGATAAATCATTTTTTTTTCCCTGAGCCCTTAAAACTCTGATAGAAGATGTGTTTGCCTTTTAAAAATTGCATACTCTGATAGATCCATTTTTTATTTCCCGAACCCTGTATAATCTTATAGAAAACATGTGTTTACCCTGAACTCTGTATACTCTGATACATAAATGTGTTTACCCTGAACCCTGTACACTCTGATAGTTATATTGTTTTCCCCCAACCCTGCATATTCTGATAGATACATGTGTTTACCCTGAACCTTGTATACTCTGATAGATACGGTTTACCCTGAACCCTGTATATTTGATAGATACTTGTGTTTACACTGAACCCTGTACACTCTGATAGATATTTCTGTTTACCCTGAACCCGGGACACTCTGATAAACGTGTGTTTACACTGGGAAACCCGTATACCCGATAGATACATGTATTTTTCCCTGAACCCTGTATACCTTGATAGATAAATGTATTAAACCCCGGACCCTGTATTCTCTGAGAGATACACTTGTTAAACCTGGATTTTATACTCTGATAAATACATGTGTTTTCCCTGAAACCTTTTAGTCTGATAGATGTCTGTGTTAACCCTGGACCCTTTGTACCCCGATAGATGTTAAGGTTGACCAGTCCCGTTGTCAGCGGGCACTCGGGTTAAGCCCCCTTATCCCCTTTTCCCGCTGTATCAAAGTGGGGGCCCAAAATCCCGCAGGGTATGAAATTTTGGTGGGAATTACTTCCCTTTTCGGAATTCAGTTACCCCCAACCCGGACCTGCAGGTAAAGCTGCTGCCTGTTAGGTCCTGCTTTAATTTGCAGCAGTTGGCTGCAATTCACAAAAGGGGGGGGGATTGGGGCAGGAAGACCCCGAAAAAATCGGCTTTGGAGTCTTTGTTTTTAACCCACAGCCGTAAAAAACCCAGATTTTTTTTTTTTTATAACAAACGATCCAGCCAAGCCATCCTCCTCCATCCAGCCAGCCAGCCAAGCATCCTCCTCCTCCCCCGCCAGCCAGCCAGCCACCCCTCCTCCAGCCAGCCACCTCCTCCTCCACCAGCCAGCCAGCCATTTCCCCCATCCATAAACCAGCCAGCCAGCCATCCTCTAGCCAGCCAGCCATTTCCCCCTCCATCCATCCAGCCAGCCATCCTCCTCCCCCGCCAGCCAGCCAGCCAGCCATTCCCCCATCCAGCCATTTCCCCCTCCATCCAGCCAGCCAGCCATTTTCCTTCCCGCCAGCCATCTTTTCATCCAGCCATTTCCCCCTCCTCCATCCAGTGAGCCAGCCATCCTCCTCCTCCATCCAGCCAGGCCCGCCATCCTCCATCCTAACCAGCCAGCCAGCCAGCCATCCAACCCTCCATCCCAGCCAGGCATCCATCCATGCAGCGACCATTCATCCATTCATGCAGCCAGTCATCCATCCAGCCAGGCATCAATCCATCAAGCCATCCATCCAGCAGCTACTTCCCCCCAACCAGCTAGCCCTAGCCGCCATCCAGCCCCAGCCATTCATGCAGCCAGCAATCCATCCATTCATGCACCAGCCATCCATCCAGCCATGCATCCAGTCATTCATCCATCCAGCTGCTATCCCACCAACCAGCTAGCCACTCCAGCAGCCATCCGGTTTCCCATAACAGCATCTCCTTCACCACTCTGGCAGTGAAGTCTTGTAGATGTGGTCAGTGTCATATTGGCCACACCCCCCTGACTTTGGCCCACTTTAAAAAGGGGGCAACCCTAATAGATGTGTGTGTTTTCCCTGAACCCTGTGTACTCTGAAGAATTTTTTTTTATTTTATTTAATTTATTTTTTTTACATTTGTTGACCGGGAATGTCCAAATGGAAAATGTCCATTTTCAGTGGAAGCCGGGAGAAAAGCTCCAATGGTGGTTACATATGCAATCATCACAATGTACAGTTTAAAAAAAGAGTCATAATAACATTGTACAAATAAAAAAACTTTACAGTCACAGTTAAATTTTTACAGTCTAACAAACTTCTAATTTGGCTTAAAAAAAAAAACATATTTGAGTTTCATTTACAAACACAGTATTAGTAAATAGTATGAATAAAGATTTAGTCAGGCTTGGAGAACTATCCATTGAGACTTGAAATACTCCCTGAGAGCTTTATTGAATTGGGATAGGGGGGTATCTGGGGAATGTTAGCAGGAAGTGAGTTCCAAATTTTTTCCCGCAGAGATGGGAACAGGGGGTCACCGGCTGAGTTGTTGATTTGATGGTTTGCACTACCAGTCTGTTAGATGGGCCCCGTGATCTGGAGTTGGGGGAAAATGATGGGTTTTTTAGTGCAGACATATGTTTCCTCTGAACCCTGTACACTGACAGATAAATTTTTTAACCCTAAAACCCAAAACTCTGACAGATCCTGTGTTAGCTGTAGAACCTATACACTCTGATAGAAAATATGTTAACCCTGAGCTTTTTTTTACTCTGATAGATTTTGTTTACCCTGAATACTGTAACTTTGATGGATACCTTTTGTTTATCCTGAACCTTGTTTCTCTGACAGATAATGTGTTTACCCCCAGCCCTTCATACTCTGATAGATATTTTGTTTTCCCTGAACACTGCATACTCTGATACATAGGTGTTTACCTTGAACACTGCATCCTAAGATAGATAAATTTTTTACCCTGAGCCCTGTACACTCTGATAGGTGCATGTCTTACACTAAACCCTTTTACTCTGAAGATACATGTGTTTTCCCTGAACCCCCGTATACTCTGATAGATACATGTATTCATCCTGGACTGTATACCAAAATACATTTGTTTAAACCCCAGACCCTGTATATTTTGATAGATCGTGTTTATACCCGAACCCTGTGTATTTTTACAGATGTGTGTTTAAACCGTGGACATTGGGTACTCTGATAGATTTTGTGTTTACCTTGAACCCTGTATACTCTGGTAGATGCATTTTTACGAGACCCTGTAAATGATAGATAAATATTTTCCCTGAGCCCTGTATACTTTGATAGAATTTTGTTTACCCTGAATGCTTTAAAATCTGATACACATGTGTTTACACTGGAACCTGTATAAATAAAAGATACATGTATTTACCCTGAACCCCCTTTATATTTGATAAAATGTGTTTAAATAAACCCCGAACTCTGATAGAATTTTTTGTTTACCCTGAACCCCGATCTGGGTACATTTTGTTTACCCTGGGAACCCCGTATACTTGATAGATACATGTTTTACCCTGAACCCTGTATACCCGATAGATAAATGTTTTAACCCCCGGAAACCCCGTATTTCTGAGAGTTTTCACTTGTTTTAAAACCTTTAACCTGTAATTTTGATAAATAATTTTTTACCCCGAACCCCGTTAAATCTGATAGATTTGTGTTTAAACCCCGGGCCCCCTTTTACCTTAAGATGTGGGGGTTTCCAAAGTTCCCGTTGTACATTGACCTTAACCCTTGCCCATGTTAAAGTATTTGGGCCTGAAAAGTCCGTTTTAATCAAATGTCACCCGAAAAGGGGTTTCTGTTTTTCCCTAACAAGGGTTTTTTAAAACCTGACCCGAGGTAAACTCTGTGATTAAAAAATTTCCCCCCAGCATTTTAATTTTAAAGGGGTTGGGGCCCCAAAGCCCTGAAAGATCCCGTTTTAGAACCTTTTTTTCCCTAAGGTTTTACCGAGTTTTTTTTTGTTGTTTTTAACAAGCAAAACCAACCGAGGTTTTTCCTTGAACCCCCGATCCTCCCCCTTTGAAGGTTTTTACCCAACCCTTCCTTTTAGAAAAAGAACCCCCCTTTTATCCAGAAGGGACCCCCCTCCCCTCCATATAAGGGCCCAGCCGCCAGCCAAGTTTTTACCGAACCCCCTCCTCCCCCATAAAAGGATTTTCCTTGCCCCCGAACCGAAAATCCTTTTCCAACCCTTTTCCCCCATAGAGGATTCCCCCCCAGACCTTTTTAATCATCCGAACCCCCCTTCCTCCATAGAAGGACCTTCCTTATCCCCAGAAAAACCGGCCAACCCCGCATTTTATAGAAGTATTACCAACCCTCCTTTTTGGCACCCAACCCTGCACACCATTATTTTTCCCCCAACATCCCTCCAGATATATTTTCCTTAAACCCATCCATAAACAGGTTTTCTTACCAACCCAAAATAGGCCCTCCGCCCCCATAGAAGGTTTTTTGAACCGCAATCCAAAAATTCATGACCAACCCATCCATAGAATTTTTACCCCGGGCATTATATAGTGTATTCCCAACCAACCAGTAGATGCAGATTTTCATTAACCCAATAAAGCATTTTCCTTACCAAATCTGGAAAATAATATTTAGAATGTGTTGTAAAATTGGCCAACCCTGAATTTTGCCCCCTTAAAAGGTGGCCCCAAACCCCCAAAAGATGTTGTTTTTTACCCCGAACCCCCTTTTCTCTGACAGATATTTTTTTTAAAATTTTTTATTTTACATTTTTTGAAACCCTATCCAAATGATAAAATGTTTTTAACCCAGGAAACCCCAAATGGTGGTTACCCCCAATGAATCATAACAATTTTTACTTAAAACCAAGATCATTTTAAAACCCCGAACCCAAAAAACCCTTTAAATTACCCGTTAAAATTTATACTCTAAAAAATTTTTAACCCCACCCAACCAAAAATGTTGGTTTCCCTTTCAAAACAAAAGTATTGTTTTCCCAAATTTTTTACCCCAAAAAAGGGGTTTAGTTTACTTTTAAAAAGGGACATAATCCCCTTGGGGATTTTTTTTGAAAGCTTTGAAATTGGGATATGAAACCCGTAATTTTTAGAAAGGGAAGTTTAAAAATTCCAAAATTTTTCCCGAAATACAACGGGGTAGATAGTTTTTTTTTATGAATTTTTACCTCTTAGATAGTGGTGTTTATTAATTTAATTTATGAAATGTTGTTTTCCCTGAACCCGTAACTCAGATAAATGTTTTAAAACCCCGAACTGTTTTTTTACCCCGACCCCCATACCTGTGTTAGTTTAGAACCCCTTTTAAATCTGGAAAATAAAAATTTTTTAAACCCCGAACCTTTTTTCCCCTGATAGAATTTTGACCCTGAAACTGAATTTGAAAGGGTATGTGTTTACCTTAAACCCCGTATACCCGAAGATAAATTTTGTTTACCCTGAACCCTTTCTCTGATAGATAATTTTGTTTACCCTGAACCCTGCAACTTGGGTACTTTTGTTACCCCGAACCTGATCCTGATAGATTGTTTTTTACCCTGAACCCTGTACATTTTGATAGGTTTCATGTTTTTCCTAAAACCCCCATTCTCTGAAGATAAAGGGGTTTCCCTGAACCCGTAACTCTGATAGATAATTTTTTTCCCATTCCCTGAATGCTGTTTTTAAATTTCCCCTATATTACAAAATTTGTTTAAACCCCGAAACCCCGTATACCTTTTTGATTAGGGGTTTAACCCAAAAATTTTTGGGTTTTGGGTTTTTTCCCTGAATCCTGTGTACTTTGACAGATTTTGTGTTAACTGGAAATTTGTACTCTGATAGATGTGTGTGTTTTCCTTTAACCCTGTATACTCTGGTAGATGCATGTGTTAGAGACCCTGTACACTGATAAAGAAATATTTTTACCCCGACCCTGTATACTTTTTTAGATATTTTGTTTACCCTGAATGCTGTACACTCTGATAGAATCTGTGTTTACCCTGAACCTGGTTTTTCTGAAAATAATTTTGTTTTCCTGAGCCCTTATACTCTGAAGATATGTGTGTTTACCCTTTAACCCTATACACTCTAATAGAAAGTTTACCCTGAGCACTGCATGCTCTGAAAGAAATGTATTTTTTCCCTAAACCCCGTACACTCTGATAGATTTTTGTTTACCCTGAACCCCGTACATTCTAATAGATGTATGTTACCCTGAACACTTCATACTCTGATAGATATGTGTTTACCTTTAACCCTTACACTCTAAAAAATTGTGTTTCCCCGAACCTTTTCACTTGGAAAAATAAAGTTTTACCCCCAAAACCCCGTACAATCTGATGGGTTTGTGTGTTTACCCCGAACCCCGTAATTTTAATAGATGATGTGTTTTCCCTGGAAAACCCCCATACTCTGATAGAAAATTGTTTTCCTTTAACCCTGTAATCTGATAATATTGTGTTTACCCTGAACCTTTACCCCTATTTTATTTTTGAATTTTTTGTACCCTGAAACCCCGTAAATCTGATGGGTATTTTGTTTACCCTGAACCCCGTATACTCGATAGATCATGTGTTTACCCTTAAACCCTTTTAAAAACCTTCCCGAAAAGAAACAAAAAATGTTTAACCCCGACCCTTTTAATCTGATAATATTGTGTTTACCCTGAACCTGATCCCCTACAGATACCTTTTTTTAACCCCGAACCTTGATACTCTGAAAATAAATGTTTTACCCCGAAACCCCTTTTATTTTGATAGATATTTTTTTACCCCGAACCCTGAAATCTGATAGATACTGTGTTTACCCTTAACCTTTTAATTTAAAAGATAATTTTTTTTACCCCGAATCCCGTATAATCTGATAGTACATGTTTTACCCTGGGCCCTTTTACACTCTGATATATATGTGTGTTTACCCCGAACCCCGATCCCCTGAAAATCCTGGTTTTAACCCGAACCCTTTTATACTCTGAAGGTAAATTTGTTTACCCTGAGCCCTTCATATTTTGATAGATAGTTTTTCCCTTAAAAAATTTCATACTCTGATAGATTCCTGTGTTTACCCTGAACCCTGTTAATCTGATAGATAATTTTTGTTTACCCTGAATCTGTATACTCTGATACTAAATGTGTTTACCCTGGAAAACCCCGTACACTCTGATAGTTTTGTGTTTACCCCCAACCCTGATATTTTGATAAATCATGGTTTACCCTGAACCTGTATACTCTATAGATAAAGGGTTTTCCCTGAACCCTGATAATTTTTAAAATATTTTGTTTAAAAATTTCCCTTTCCCTGGTAGATAAATTTTTTTACCCTGAACCCGGGAACTCTGATAATCTTTTTTTACCCTGAACCTGTATACCTGATAATAAATGTTTTACCCTGAACCCTGTACCTTTGAAAAAAGGGTTAAGTTGTTTAAAAATAACCCCGATCTCTGATAAATACATGTGTTTCCCTTTAAAACCTTTTTATCTGATAATTCTGTGTTAAGGTTTGGGCCTAAGAGGGAAGGTTTGCCCCAGACCCTTTTAAACCAGCTGGGTGTCCCCTTTCCCGTTTTATTAATTAAATGAAAACCTCTGTCGCAGAATTCCTGGAAAAATGGAATTCCCAGGGTTTTTTCCGGCAATCCCCTTTCCCAACCCCCCTCGGAAAGTGTTGTTAGGGGGCCCGCCTTTAGAATTTGGAATTTTTTCCCAAAAATTGGGGGGAAATCTCCCCTTTTACGGAACCCTTTCCCCCCAAAATTTTTTTTTTTTTTTTTTTAAACTCCCCCAGAGTTCCCTCCGCCCGGCCGGATTTCCCCCAGGGGAGCCCCCTTTCCATCCAAAACGAGGGCCCGGCCTTTCTAAACCCGGCCCGGAAACCCCTCCCCCATAAGCCCCCAAAAACCCCTGAGCCCGCCAGCCCTCCTCCCTAGGCCCTTTTTGAGGGAAAAATCCTCCCCCGGTTTAAATTACCTTTTGTGGGTTCCCTTTCCCAGCCGGGAAAATCCCCCTTTGAGGACCCTCCCCAAATGGGGCATTTATCCATGAGGGTTTTAATGGAGTATACCAGGAAAGGGACAAAATCCCCATTTCCAGAGCAATCCCCCCAAAATAATTAGGGTGGGCCCCATAGAAAAATTTTCCAACCATTTGGCCCCCAAAATGATTGTCAAAAAGTTACTACCAAACCCCTGTCCCCAGATCCTTAAAACCTCCCTTTTAATTGGCCCTTCATTGGGAATTTGGGTGTTTTAAAATTTTTCCCCAAATGGGAACCCCAAAAGATTTTTGGTTTAACCCCCAACCCTGAAATTTACAAGGTGTTTCCCCGGGCCCCCAGTAAAAAACCCCCTTTTTAATGCCCTGTCACCGGGAAAAATAATTTTGGGTTCCCAAATTTTCATCTTGGAAATTGGTTTTTTGCCCTTGTCCTTGGGGTTTTTGCCCCGTACCTTTTGAAAAAGTTTGTTTCCCCAACCTTGGGGCCCAAAAAGGACCCCGAACCCTTTTACAACCAATTGTGACCCCGGTTTTAAGTCGGACCCCGGACCTGTTTTTCTTAAGGAAATTTTTTTTAACCCTTTGGAAACCCTTCATTGTAGGGGGTTTTTGTTAACCCTTTAGTTTTTCTGTAGATAAAGGGGTTTAAAAATTTGGGAATAATAACTTGTGAACCATTTCCCTAGCATTGGGCCCCTTTGGTACTGTTTCCAAAAAAGTAACCAAAATTTTGTGGTTTTTTCTGCCCTTAACAAAGAAACTGGGTTTCCCAGGTCAAGTGTTTTGGGGTTTCCCAATGTTCCCCTTTTTTAATACCTGTGTTTTCCCCAACCTTTATACCGGCAGTAAGGGTTTAATGGGGCCCTTATTTCCAGGGTAGTTGTTTCCCCCCCAAAGGAATAAAAAATTCTATGTTTATGGGCACATACCTGTTTTTGGAGAAACCCGAATTTGAACAATTTTTGTTTATTTTTATTCTTTTGTAGTTCATTGACCCCTGGGAAAGCCCCTGGGCCCTTGATGGTTTTTGTTTTGGCCCTTTTTGAAAAGGGGTGGGTTTTACCCCGTTAATCTGTGATTTTGGGACCCTACACTTTTCCAAAATAAATTTTTTGGGGCCCTTTTGGATAATTTAAGTTTTATGGTTTTTTCCCGCCAGGATTTGAAATACAGGAGGTTTTGTATATTTTTTAAAAAATTTTTCCCTAAGTTCATTTTAATTTTTGTGGTTTCCCTTAACCCCCCATACTAAAGAACTTTTTGGTTTTTCCCTTTTAACCTTGATATTTTTTTTCCCCAAGTTATTTGGGAATTTTTTTCATGAAGGGAAACCCTTTGTTTTTTTTTACCCCGAATAACCCGATCAGGGTGTTCCCCCTTTTGGGATTTCTTTTTTCCCCGAACCCCGTTTCCTTTTAAAAATATTTAACCCCGGTTTATTTGAGGGTCCTTTTTAACCCGGTTTTTCTCTTAAATACTTTTGGGTTTTCCCCGGGAAATGGAGTCTATGATTCCCTTTTTCCCCGGTTTTTCCCTGATGATTTTTTAAAAGGGTTTTTTCCCCCAGGATCCTTTAGCGGGGCCCCGGGGGAAACCCTTTTCCCCTTTGCCCCCTTAATAAGGGGAAATTTGGGGTTTTAAAAGTTTTTATGTGGCCTTTAATTGGGGTGGGGTGGGGTTGGCTTTTTGGGAAATTAGTTTTTTCGACCAAACCCATGCAGGTAACCTCCTTTTGGTTTTGGAACATTGTGCCCAAAATTTGGGGGTTGGGCCCGGTCCCAAAGTTTTCCCGTAGGGGGTTTTTTTCCGCTAATCCAGGGATTTTTTTTTTTTTTTGATAAATTTCCCGGAAACCTCCTTAAAAGACCACCCAAAATTTTCCCCAGGAAGGAGGGAAGAAAACCCCTTCCCGGGGCCAGGACCTTCCCTGCCAGTTCCCCCAAAAAGGGAGGGGCCGGGGAGGAAGGGATCCCCTTTGCCCGGGACCCCCTTTTCCCCCTGCCCGATTTTCCCCAGAGGGCCCGGAGATCCCCCAAGGATCCTCCTTTTCAATCGGAGGTTTTAGGACCTTTAATATGGATCCCCTCCTTTTGGGGTCCTTTCCTGGGCCAAACCCTTTATAGGAGCCTAATCCTGGGGTCCTCCTGGAGCCGAAACCCTTTCCCTTATGCACCAAGTCACCTCCAACCAGGTCTTCAAGCCCTTCCCTTTGAGATTTAAAACTTGGCCCCTTAGAGCCCTAACCCCCAGTTTATTTTTAAGTCCTTTTATGGAGGGGATTGCCTTTTAGCTTACCAAAAGGCACTAAAAGCAGCAAGAGCCTTCCGGGAATTTTAAAAGCCATCCCTTTTTAACCCTCTGGGAAGGCTTGTGAGTGTGGGCCCCGGTTACAAGGACACCCCGGTCCCCTTTTGACACCAAAAGCCAACCCAAAAATTTTTGAAATTTTATTCAATTTTTTTTTTTATTTTTTTTTTTTTTTAAAATTTTGGGGGACCGGGGTGCCAAATAATTAGGGGCCCTTTCCCGTGGGCCCGATAAAACAAGGTTTTCCCTTCTCTTTTTAGTAAACCCGGGGGTCTTAATATTTACAAAAAAACAATTTTTAGAAATTAAATTTTGTTAAATTTTCTGGAAAAAAAAACCTTTTAGTTTTTTTGTTTAGTCACCTGGTTTGAAGGCAGGTTAAAATAACCTTAACTTGTACCCATGAGGGCTTTTTTTTAAAAGGGGAAAATGGTTCTGGGGAAGTTTTCGGGTATTTCCTTTTCCAAAAAAAGTCAAAAAGTTGGGATTTTTATTTATTTTAACCGTTTTTTTGGTTGACTGGGTTATATTATGGAAATGGTCTATTTTTCGAAAACTAAGGTTGGGGTTTTAAAACCCCGTCAGTTTAGTCGGGCTGCATAGGACATATGTTTGAGGCAAGTAATCCTCTTGGTAAGGTACTTTTGTGGTCTTTCCAGCTGTTGGAAGTATCTTGTGAGGTACATCCCAAATGGGGCATTGTACTCTATGATGGTTCTAATGAGTGATGACTAGAGAGGCACTATATACTCTTTATTTCTAGATGCAATCCCTTTAGTAATTAGATGGGCCACATAGAAGGATTTCCTAACTACTTTGGCAATATGATTGTCAAAGGAGAGATTACTATCTACCAATGTCCCCAGATCTCTTATTACCTCTTCTATATTAAGGGGGTTGCCATTTATGTGGTAATTCATGGGTGTTTTATTTTTCCCAAATGGGATGACCATGCATTTTTTGGCATTTAACGTGAGGCCATGACTTTGACACCAGGTGTTCTTCTCAGTAAGGCCCTTTTGGAGGATGTCCATGTCAGCCGGAAAGTCAATTATGGCTCCAAGTTTGCAATCATTGGCAAACTTGGTTAGCCATAGTCCTCCTGTGTTTGCCTGTACTTCTGAGAAGTATATGCCGAACAGTAGGGGTCCCAGGACTGAGCCTTGTGGGACACCACTTGTGACTGGTTTAGAGTCGGACCTGGAGCCCGCTATTCTTATAGTGTGAGTTTTGTCTGTAAGCCAGTTGGCAACCCATCTCATGATGTAGGGGTTTATGTTCAGGCTGGTGAGTTTTTCTGTAATACCCGAGTGGGGAATGGTGTTGAAAGCATTGGCAAGGTCAAGGTAGACTGTGTGAACCACCTTTCCCTCATCTATGGCCTTGGTGACTGTCTCGAAGAAGTCAACCAGGTTTAGTAGTCATGATCTGCCCTTAACAAAGCCAAACTGGGTCGGGTCAAGTGTTTGGAGGTTTCCAATGTCTTTGTTAATGAGTTCCATGATGATACGCTCCATAGCCTTGCGGACCAGGCTAGTCAGGCTTATGGGGCAATAGTTACCAGGGTCAGTTGTGGCCCCTCCTTTATGGAGAGGAATAACCATGGCTGAGCGCCATTCTATGGGCACATAGCCTGTGGAGAGGCTGAGGTTGAACAGTGTGTTTAGGTGGGGGGTTAGTTCGTTCTGTAGTTCGTTCAAGACGCATCCTGGGACACCATCTAGTCCCATTGACGCTGTGTTTTTGGCTTTTGAAAGGGCTGTTTTCACCTATGCATCTGTGATTTTTGGGACACTACACTTTTCCAGTATTGTTGTGGGCCCTTTTGGAGGTGAGAGGGGGGTGAAGTTTGCACTGAATCTATCTGCCAGGATGCTAGCAATATCAGGAGGTTCAGTATATTTTGTGCTATTTTGCACTAGTTCAGTGCATATCTGCGAGTTGCCACTTAGATTCTTAACATAGCTAAAGAAGGCTTTGTGGATATCTTTCGAATCCTTGACTATTTTTCTTCTGACGTTAGCCTTGGATGATTTCATGAGGGACCTCAGTTTCTTACTGATACTGATCAGGGATGTTTTTCCTTCTTGGGATTTGCTTTTTTTCTGAACTAGTTTCCTCCTTCTATTGTATAAGCCTGTTTATTGCAGGGGTCCACCAAACTGGTTTCCTTCTCTTAGAGGAGTGAGTCTTGGTTTTGCTAGGGATGGCATGATCTATGCATCCTTGCATGTGCTCATAGAGTGCATTTGTAAAGGTTTCTGCATCTTGGGCAGTGTTATCCTTTAGCGTGGGGGCTGTGAAACTTACCACCTCTGTCTTAAGTAAGGTGAAGTTTGTTTTAGAAAAGTTTTTTACTGTGGTTTCCTTAGTTGGGGGTGGTGGTGGGGTGTGGACATCCAGAGTGATTAGTTTATGGTCTGATCTAACCAGTGACAGGTCAACCTCTGGTGTGGAACACCTGTCGCCCATGTTGGTGATGACCAGGTCCAATATGTTTTTACCTGTGGTAGGGAATTTACCAGCTGATCCAGGGCATTTGAGTTGATGAATTCCAGGAAGCTCTGGGCCTGTGAATTTGTACTCACGTAGTTTTCCCAGTGAATGGTAGGGTAATTGAAATTGCCCAATATCAGGGTGTTCGGTAGGACCTTCATGTTTTCCAGTGTCTCCAGAAAAGTGGAGTGGTGGTCCTGGGTCATGAAAGGTGATCTGTAGCAGGCTACAATTTGCACTGCAGATTTTCCCTATGTTAGTTGCACGTGGATGATCTCAGAGGTATCATGCTGTGCCACTAATCTGGAGGTGTAGGTATCCTTGATGAATATGGATACACCCCCTCCTTTTGTGTTTCGGTCCGTGTTCTGTGGCCAAAACATGTGGTATGAGTTGTAGCCCGGTAGTGCTGGGGTGCTCTCTGGAGCCTTGAACCAGGTTTCAGTTACTGCACAGATGTCGACGTTCTCCATACTGAGGAGTGCTTCTAGCACGTGCATTTTGAGATTTAAACTCCTGGCGTTGAGTAGCATAACCCTCAGTTTATTGTTAATTGTGCTGTTTATGGAGGTGGGATTGACTTTTGAGACTTGCCTAAAAAGGCACTATGGGAGCAGCAAGAGCCTTGGCAAGTATTCAAAAGCCTAGGGGTGACAGGTGCAAGACGTCTCTTGCGAAGCAATGCGGCTTGTCGAGCATGTCGTCCCAGGCTGACAGACACTGGATCCCCTTTGAATGACACCAGAAGCTTAGCCAATTGTTGAAATTGATCATTTTTTCTTTATACTGAGGTAACATTCTTGGTGAGGGCAGGATGCTACTCAGGGTCAGGGTCATACCAGCCTGGGCTGCATGATCAGAGAGTTCTTCCATGTCTCTTTTTATGTAGTCCAGGGAGGTACGTCTCAGGTCATTCACACCAACATGAACAATGACAGAGTCATATTTGTACTTGTTCTGGAGTGA
Organism: Protopterus annectens; assembly: GCF_019279795.1. NCBI lineage: Eukaryota > Metazoa > Chordata > Ceratodontiformes > Protopteridae > Protopterus > Protopterus annectens. The sequence continues at coordinate 94,413,153 of NC_056750.1, forward strand.
CCTGAGTGCTTGTGTTATGTGGCGGACTCTGGTTCCGACAGGCAGTTAACAATAACCTTCAACTTGTCCAGCCTAGTGAGTGGGACGTCAGTGTGCCTGACTATAGAGTCACCTATTACTAGTGTATTAGGTATGTTAATTTGTCTTAAGGGCTGTGATTGTGCGGCACACTGATTTTGTGTTTTATGTGTTGTGTGGTTTGTGACAGGAAGTGTAGGTTATTTGGGTGTCTACTTTGGAGGTCTCTGATGCTTTTGCAGGTTTTTATTTAGAGCCTCCGAGTATTATTTTGTGTATTTATGTGTATTTTTGCCAGTGCTGTTTTAGTAGGTCTGTGTGCGGCTGGAGTTGTGGTGCAAGTGTTAACCTTCACCTCTTGACTGTCTGTTCCAGTCTTGGGTGGAGACAGCTAAGCTTCCAGTCTGGCTGTATAATTGCATCTCTCACATATGTTAGTGTTTTGTGGTAGGAGGAGAGGGTTGTCTGTGTACATGAGGCAGTTGTAACATTTCCTCAGGATACCCAGTTTCACCAGCTGGACTGGAGAGTGCACCTGAAGTTGCCCTTTGATCATGCCTGAATAGTAGGGTGAGCTGCTTAGTCGCTTGGTTTGTGAGGGGTGAATAAAGAGCCTTGCCCTGCTGGGCAATCAGTGTCAGGGTATATTAGTGCTTGCTATTAGGTCTGAGCAAGTGCTGGGCTGTAAGATGCTTTTTGAGTGCTTAGGTTGAGAGTTAGACTAGTTTCAAGGGAAAAACTGAAGAGGAGACTTAGTGCAGCTGGGAATAATTTAACCGTAGCTAACTGGCACTGCCCGGTGCGCAAAACCATGCAAACACATATAGTAGGGAAATGAAAGAGATAGAAATTAGCCCAAAATGGCCAATAAACTACTAACGTCTGGGCTGGAACCACTCCTCCAGGGACAAATAGGTTGCTCAAAGCTCCCCTCTCTCACGGGTATACAATACGTGTGTTTACCCTGAACCCTGTACATTCTGATAGATATATGTCTTTATCCTGAACCCTTTTCACTCTGATAGATATTTGTGTTTTCCCGGAACCCAGTACACTCTGATACATGTATGTGTTTACATTGGAACCTGTATACGCTGTTTACCCTGAACCCTTTATATTATGATAGATACTTGTGTTTACACTGAACCCTGTATACTCTGATCGATACATGTGTTTATCCTGAACCCTGTACATTCTGATAGATATGTGTCTTTATCCTGAACCCTGTGCACTCTGATAGATATTTGTGTTTTCCCTGAACCCAGTACACTCTGATACATAGGTTCATAGGTTCATAGGTAGGTACTAGGCTACTGGCCCTAGGGCTATATAAGCCTAGCCAAAAGTGCCCTGGCTTTCGCCACCCAAGAAAATGATTTTCCTGTGCCAATGTTGAGCAGAGCCTCAGAAGTGATCCCCGGGTTGAATTTCCTATCTCCACATGTATGTGTTTACATTGGAACCTGTATATGCTGATAGATGCATGTATTTAGCCTGAACCCTGTATACTCTGATAGATAAATGTATTAACCCTGGACTCTGTATGCTCTGATTGACACATGTGTTTACCCTGAAACCTGTGTACTCTGATAAATGTCTGTGTTAACCCTGGACCTTTTGACCCTGATAGATGTGTGTGTTTACCCTGAACCCTGTGTATTTTGACAGATGCATGTGTTTCGTCTAAACCATGTACACTCTAACAGATACATGTGTTTTACCCTGAACTGTGTATACTCTGATAGTTATGTGTGTTTACCCTCAACCCTGCATACTCTGATAGATAACATGTTTACCCTGTATACTCAGACAGATACTTGTGTTTACCCTGAACCCTGGACATTCTGATAGATATTTACATATACATATATTTGATAGATATATACAGCACAAGAATCTGGTAGTCTATTGGCCATTTTGGGCCATTTTCTAGCTTTTTCAAGTCCCCCTGTATAAAACCTGTCTTAGTGCGGCTTTGCGCAATTTTGCGCATAGTGCAGCATCATTGGGTTTAAACCATTCTCGGCTCCACAAAGTCTGCTCTTCACTTTTTCCCTTACAACTGATCTAGTTCTCATAATAAACACACTATTCCCACTCTAAAGCCTGGCACTTGCTCATTAAAGCAATTATATAAGTCAGCACTAGAAAATTAAAAGCACTACACCCTCACAAACTCCCCTTAAGTACTTTGTTCCCCATTGGCCCTTTTTTTCAATTATAAAGGAATTCCCAATACTATTCTAGCATGTCCAAAGGTCAGTTGTCAATCTCCTCTCCGGTCCAGCTGGTGAATCTGGGAATCTTGAGGCAATGTTATAACTGCCTCATGTACACAGACAACCCTCTCCTCCTCCCAGCAAATTCCAACACGTGAGAGATGCAACCATATAGCCAAACTGGAGGATAAGCTCTCTCAACTCAGTACTGGCGTAACCAGTCAAGAGGAGAAGGAAACCACACTCACTACAACTCAGTACTGGCGTAACCAGTCAGGAGGAGAAGGAAACCACACTCACTACAATTCCAGTCTCACAAAGACCTGCCACAACAGCAAACCAAACACATAAACACACAAAAACATACCCGGAGGCTCTAAATAAAAATCTGCCTAAGCAGCAGAGACCTCCAAAGCAGACACCCAAGCAACCGCTACCCCAAAACAAAACACATGCAACACATAGCTCACAAAGCCAGTGTGCCGAGCAGTCACAGCCCTTAAGGCTAAACAACACACCTGATACACTTGTAATAGGTGACTCTATCGTCAGGCACACTGACGTCCCGCTCACCAGGCTGAACAAGGAGAAGGTCACGGTGAGCTGTCTGTTGGGCGCTAGGATCCGCCACATAACACAAGCACTCAGGTCACTCCAAGGTAAGTACAAATATGACTCAGTCATCGTCCATGCTGGTGTGAATGACCTGAGATGTACCTCCCTGGACTACATGAAAAGAGACATAGAGGAGCTCTCTGAGCATGTAGCCCAGGCCGGTATGACCCTGACCTTGAGTAGCATCTTACCCTCACCAAGAATGATGCCACAATATGAAGACAAAATGATCAATTTCAACAATTGGCTTAAGTATTGGTGTCATTCAAAGGGGATCCAATGCCTGTCTGCCTGGGATGACATGCTCGACAAGCCACGATGCTTCGCTAGGGACGGCTTGCACCTGTCAACCCTGGGCTTTCGGATATTGGTAAAGGCTCTTGCCACCCTCATAGTGCCTTTTTTAGGCAAGGCTCAAAAGACAAACCCACCTCCATAGGTATCACAAGGGATAAGAAACTAAGAGTAATGCTACTCAACGCCAGAAGTCTAAACCTCAAGATGCTCGCACTCGAAACTCTCCTTAGCATGGAGAACATTGATATCTGTGCAGTAACAGAAACCTGGTTCAAGGCTCCTGAGAGCACCCCAGCACTACCAGGTTATACCTCATACCATGTTTTTCGGCCCCAAAATTTGGACCGAACCACAAAAGGAGGGGGAGTATCAATATTCATCAAGGATACCCACACCTCCAGGTTGGTGGCACAGCACAAAGCATCAGAGACTATCCATGTGCAACTAACAGTGGGTAAAACTGCCTTCCAGTTTATAGCCTGCTACAGACCACCCTCCCAAACCCAGGAACCCCACTCGGCCTTCCTGAGAACACTGGAAAATATGAAGGTCTCTCCAAACACCATTATATTGGGCGATTTCAACTACCCTAACATAGACTGGGAGCATTACTCTAGCTCCAACACACTAGCCCAAACGTTCCTAGAATTTATAAACTCAAATGCTATGGAACAACTTGTTGCCACTCCCACAAGAGGGGAAAACATACTGGACCTGGTCATCACCAACATGGGGACTCTATGCTCCAGACCAGAAGTGTATCCCTCACTGGTAAGATCAGACCATAAACTAATCTCACTAGATATTCACATCACGACCCCAGCCCCTGCCCAGAAAACCACAGTGAAAAACTTCTCTAAAGCAAATTTCACATTCCTCAAAACCGAGGTGAAATCCTTCAAAGCCCCCGGGCCTGTGGAAAATACGGCCCAGACTGCAGAATCCTTTATAAATGCATTCTATGAACACCTTCAGGAATGCATGGATCATGCAATCCCAAATAAAACCAAGACCCAATCCTCCAAGGTTAGGCGTCCTGTCTGGTGGACCCCAGCCATAAACAAACTATACAATAGAAGGAGGAAGCTACTACATGATAGAGCAAAATCTCAAAAAGGGAAGGCATCTCTGATCAGTATTAGCAAAAAACTATGGGCACTCATGAAATTGTCTAAGGCCAGCTTCGAGAGAAAAATTGCACAGGACACTAAGGATAATCACAAGGCTTTCTTTAGTTATGTTAGGAACCTGGGTGGGAATTCCCAGATATGCTCAGAATTAGTCCAAAATGACAAGAAATACACCGAAGCCACAGACATTGCCAACATCCTAGCTGACAGGTTCAGCGCAAACTTCTGCCCCCTTCCCCACCAAAAGGGCAAATATCTATCTCAGCAGAGTGCTGCCCCCCTGACATCTCAGATGCTCAGGTAAGAGCCGCCCTCTCCAAAGCAAAAAACACAGCATCAATGGGACCAGACGGTGTCCCGGGCTGCGTCCTACATGAACTCCAAGAAGAACTAAACCCAAACATAAAACTACTGTTCAGTCTCAGCCTTACTACAGGATATGTACCCAAAGAGTGGCGTACAGCAACAGTGGTCCCTCTCCACAAAGGTGGTGCCTCAACGGATCCTGGAAACTATCACCCCATAAGCCTGACTAGCTTGGTCTGCAAAGCTATGGAAAGGATAATCATGGACCTCATAAATAAAGATATTGGGGACCTACAGGCACTGGATCCTACCCAGTTTGGCTTTGTTAAGGGCAGATCCTGCCTCTTAAACCTGGTCGATTTCTTTGAAACAGTCACCAAGGCCATTGGAGGGAAGGTGGTCCACACAGCCTACCTGGACCTTGCAAAAGCCTTCGATACAATACCCCACTCGGGCATTATAGATAAGCGCACCAGCTTAAATATAAACCCCTATGTCACTAGATGGGTTGCAAACTGGCTCAAGGACAGAACCCACATGGTTAGAATTGCTGGAGCCATGTCAGACTCCAAACCAGTTACAAGTGGCATCCCACAAGGCTCAGTCCTGGGACCTCTCTTGTTCGGTATATATTTCTCGGAGGTACAGGCTAACACGGAAGGACTGTGGCTGACCAAGTTCGCAGATGACTGCAAACTGGGCACCATAATCGACTCTTCAGCCGACACAAGCATCCTACAAAAGGGCCTCATAGAAACAGACAACTGGTGCCAGAGCCATGGCCTCAAGCTAGCCAAAATGTGTATAGTCATCCCTTTGGCAAAAACAAAGTGCCCACAAATTACCACATAGGTGGTAATCCATTAATCTGGAAGAAGTAATTAGGGACCTGGGTACCCAAGTTGATAGCAATCTCTCATTTGACAACCACGTGGCCAAAGTGGTTAGAAAAACATTTTATATAGCCCACCTAATCATGAAGGGATTCACATCTAGATCAGGGGAGGTCATCGTGCCTCTTTACTCATCCCTCATCAGGCCCATAATTGAGTACAATGCCCCTTTTGGGATGTACCTTACCAGACAGCTGCAGCAATTGGAAAGACCCCAAAAGTACCTCACCAAGAGGATCAAAGGGCTCAAACAGATGCCATATGCTGACGGTTAAAGAAACTCCAGCTCTACTCAGTGGCATACCGCCTGCTTCGAGGCGATCTGTGCCTGACTTATAAAGCCATGTCCAACCCGGAATTAATGGACATGCTGCACCTCAGAAAATCCAAATCCCATCGAGCTACGCTCGAGAGACTTGAACTTCAGCACTGAAATAAATAGGACATGCTGGAGGGACAGATTCATAACCCAGAGGCTCCGTTCACTCTGGAATAAAATCCCAGTCCAGGTTAGGCAGAGTCCCTCATTGACTCTCTTCAAGAGGAATCTTGATGAGTAGATGGGAGATTGTAGGTTTACCCCGGGTATCACTTCTGTGTCACTGTTAGACAGAGGCAGAGTATACTAACCTCGAAAAAGGGCATAGCAAAATTCATTTAAAATGGGTGGCGAAAGCCAAACACATTCTGGCTAGGCTTATAAATGCCCTAGGGCAGATAGCCTAGTATGAACCTATGAACCTATGAACCTATATGTCTTTATCCTGAGCCCTGTACACTCTGATATATATGTGTGTTTACCATGAATCCTGTACACTCTGATATATATGTGTGCATACCCTGAACCCTGTACACTCTGATAGATGCATGTGTTTACACTAAACCCTGTATACTCTAATAGATAAAATCCTGAACTCTGTAAACTCTGCTAGATATGTGTGTTTACTCTGAATCTGGTACACTCTGATACATGCATGTGTTTACACTGGAACCTGTAAATGCTGATAGATGTATGTATTTACCCTGAACCCAGTATACTCTGATAGATGCATGTGTTAGCCGTAGACCCTGTACATTGATAGGTAAATATATTTACCCTGAGCCCTGCACACTCTGATAGATATAGGAAAATAATTTTCTTGGGTGGCGAAAGCCAGGGCATATTTTTTGGCTAGGCTTGTATGGGCCCTAGGGCCGATAGCCTAGTACCTACCTATGAACCTATGAACCTATATGTGTGTTTACCCTGAATGCTGTTCACTCTGATAGATACCTGTGTTTATCCTGAACCTTGTGTATTCTGACAGATGCGTGTTTACCCAGAGCCCTTCATACTCTGATAGATATGTGTGTTTAACATGAAAACTGTACACTCTGATAGTTATATTGTTTCTTACTCACATACACTCACTTCTCTGGCATCAGACTTGCCATCCTACCACCAGCCCTCACCCTGTGCAAATGATGATGTCTGTGTCCTGGCCTTTGCACATGTCTTGTGACTTTGGGTTGCATATATCTCCAGTGCACACCATGGATAGTTAATGCTTGCTTCTTTACAAGCTTGCATTTTTCAATATGTATTGAAGAGGAACAGTTTTTGATTTCTTGTTCCTCCTCATTTGTGAATGATTGCTTCTATAATTGTTGAACCTCATTGCATTTCATTTAATATGGCCATTAAAGGACTGGAAACATTAGTTATTTCAGTCTTGCTTCTTCTTGCAATAATTGCACAAATGAGGGTTTAAGTGGCCTGTTCCTTGTTTTATAGATGGTGAGCAACTGAAATATTTCATGAACACTTTTGGTTGTACTACTTAACTGTATACTGCAAAAATCTGATATATACTGACATAATTGTACACCTCAGACAAATGCTCTGCTTGGGGACATATATGCATTTCCATAAAAGAGTAATCAGTTATATATTTTTTTTTTCTTTACAAGTTCCACACTTATCTTGTCATTACTGCAGGTACAAATTGGGCCTGTTGGCTGTCCCTTTCTGATGCTATCAAAACACAACCATTATATAGTTAAGTAAAGGTTGCGGAGGTTGACAGGTATCAGTTTCCTATTTGTATGTGTATGGGATCTTAGGCTTAGACCTAGATAGTGATTGTGTGTACCATCGTTTGTCTGTTAGCTAGAGCCAGGGCATACTGTGCATCCCTCTGTAGGCCAGCACCATCTGCACCTGGTGGATCTCCCTCAGACTCCTCATCTGTACCTGCTCCTGCTGGCCCTGCCTGTGATCCTTGAAACTGTGGTCATACCCCTTGATCTCCTTGTTGACATTCTTTCTTTGAATTGTATTGTGTAATATAGCACAAATTGTAAGTATTTCGGCAGAGGTGCCTGCGACATACTGCAGTGCACCTCCTGATGTGTCTAGACATTGGAACCTTGATTTTAGCAATCCAAATACACATTCTATGATATTCCCAGTTTGAACATGGACCTTGCTGTATCCTTGCTCAGTGGGTTGTATGGGTTTCTCATGGGTGTCATGAGCCAGGGCTCCAGTGTATAACCTGCATCCCCCACTAGATGTTCTTTAGGAATGTCACACTTAGCAAACCTAGTGTATAGTTCAGAATTGTGCCATATGTGTGAGTCATGGAAACTGTAGTAAAAAAAACAAAGCCTGGAAACGTTGAGGTAAAATGCAGCATTTATTCCAAACAGGAAAAAAAAATCATAAAGCTTTCGGGATCAACCCTTCATCAGTGTATAAAAAAGAAACCAGATGCCTTCATTTAAATAGTAAATTCAAACCATAAAACTAATTACATGACACAGTTGTATTAAGCACTTCAGTCTAAAGACATATATACAGGTAAAATCTTACTGAAAGTCAGTATAACCATAAAATAAGTAAAACATCTAACTAAGACCCATTCACACAAGATGTCATTTCGAAGTTGTCTTCTTTTTAAAATTGGTTTAATGCTTACTGCTGTATTTAAACATTGAAAACAATCATCTTCTAAAAGTTTGATCCATGAGTATTCACATACTTCTAACTCGTTATTACGATCTCCCCCTTTTTCTTCTACCTGATGTCATTCACTCTAAAGTTAAATGTATGTGTACTTCCATTCTCCCTCATATGCTTGTTCAGAGCATAAGTTGTTACCTCTCTACGTATTTCAGATTTGTGTTCAATAATTCTGTCCTTCAACTTCCATTTGCATTTCCCAATGTAGAATGCTTGACACACCTACCAGCATGCCATATTCACAATGGCAGCGGTATTACAGGTTGCAAAACACCTGAAAGTGTATTTCTTCTTAGTGTTAGGATGTATAAATTCACAACTTGTATTTATATCATCACAGCATATACAATTATAACAAGGAAATGTACCCGGTGTTGAGCCAAATAACTGGGGGGTCATAGATCACATTAATGGAAGTCAAAGTGGGGATCCCATACTCACCCCCAACCTCACCAAGCTGATCAGCTGTAGAAAACCATACAGAAATGTCTGGCAAAGGCCCCCCACATGGTGACATTCATGAAATTCCCACCTACAGACTTACACAGTGATATCACAGCAGGTCTAGCAGTGGCAGTATGTCTCCGAAAAGTAAGAAGTCTGAAACTAAAAATGGTTATGCCAGAACAATCTGACCTGTGGTTGATACTGTTATGCCTGTAGTCTCAAAGATAGGGTACACCACTATGCTAAATGGGACCAAAATGTTAAGCAAATATCAGCACAGTCTGTGCAAATATGTATTGTGTACAGATGTGTCACCCCCCACCCATAGTCCCATAGAAATGCAGTAACATGTCCCTAGCCTTAAACAGCACCCAACTGTTAACTAGAATGATGGCTCAACATGAACAGAAAGCAATTGTCAGTAACACTCAGACAACTTACTGGTGCCATCCCAGGGGTGTCCAATGCCTGGCAGCCTGGGAGCATATGATCATCAGAATGCACTGCCTTGCTACAGATGGCCTGCATCTGCCACACCTTGCCTACATGCCTCTGGCAAATGCCCATTTCTCACCCACAGTGCCCTGTTAGGGAGTTTCATGGGGTCCATAACACCAACATAACACAGTCTACAAAATGCAAAGAAAGGTCATGCTGCTAACTGCTAGGAGCAAACCTGCCAGCTACAGAGACCCAGAACTCTGGACAAAGCCATGAATAATGGGGTAATAAAGGTCCAAAGAGAGGGACACCTTTAAAATACTGCTCTAATAGTGTTAGAAAGTTGATGTAATGATTTTATTAGCATGGAATGTCTGAAGGGTATGAAGTCTGAAACTGCAATGTCAGCTGTCAGTAATATCTGACTTCAATCCTGAGTGACTTGCAAAACACTTTTCCCTGAAAACCACACTCATTTGGGTAACCAACAAGATATATGAGTCATGAATCTAGACATTCTGTGATACTCTGTACAATTGACAGGCAGGGTTAGGAGTTAAACATGGGAATGCATTCATTGCAAGCAGTCCTAACCCTGGATGATGGTGACATGTCTGCACCCACAGAACCCTGGCCCACAACCAAGAGGAGTAACACACCCTTCTCTGATCACTCATCCTATGCAACATCCTGACCCCAACATGTGGCCAGCCAAGCAAAATGAGGTGGGCCATACATATATGTGAGACACACACCTCCAGGCTGGTCAAACAGTCTGACACACACAAGACCCTCCAAGTGCAGTTAAACTTTGAGAAGACCCCTACGTAAAGTACTGGTAGCTATAGGTCAACATATCTGACCCAGGACACCCCCCCACATACCTTATCCCCTACAAATCTATCTGGAGTCTGCCTGTCACCCTGATCCTGCCTGACTTATATTACCCAACCATGGATTGGAAATCAGACCATGACAGAACAGAAATGCACAGAGATTCCACCACTGTAATATTTCAACAAGGTGCTGGACAGTTTTCACAGCTCCAGCAGTCAATTTGTCATAGGCACACCTCTCAACATGATGGATTGTGTATACATGTGTAGCATTTGGCCCATAATATTGGTGTGTGCATCTTCCATCCTGTATTCCTCTGGTAAGTCACTGTGATTATCTGAGGAGGTATGTCATGAAGTACTGAAACAATACATGGCGCTGTCAAATGCCATATATGTCAGATGTCTGCTAAAACAAACCCTGTAACCCTAGCAAATCATACCTTACTAAGAGAAATAGTCACAATCACCTTATGGCCCATTGTCTCCCCATTTTAATAGGCTATCTCCAGATATCCTGCATCAACAAGTTGAGAAGTAAGGCTGTAGCACAAAACAAACTGGACTGGAGTACAACAATCCCTGGAATCGAGTCTCACATTTACTATAGACGGTCACATTGGGCATGCTCATTCACTAGAGATTTGTCAGTAGGATCTAGGAATTAACAGGCCTTTCACACCCAGTGCATTTCCCATTGCCCTACTTTAGCAGTCCTGCAGATGTCTGTCACCATAGAAGTACCTTTCGTCAGGCCTCAGCCCTATAAGCTCTGTGGTGCATGTGATAACTGCGTAACACTATAGTACAAACAACTAGTTAGGTAGAAGTTCTAATCTCTGTCCTTGCAAATGTAATGTGTGTGTGTGTGTGTGTGTGTGTGTGTGTGTGTGTGTGTGTGTGTGTGTGTGTGTGTGTGTTGATAAGTTAAAAGATTTTGGGTACATTCAAACACAGTACACTTCCCATTGCCCTACTTTAGCAGTCCTGAAGATGTCTGTCACCATAGAAGAACCTTTCATCAGGCTTCAGCCCTATAAGCTCTGTGGCATGTGTGATAACTGTGTAACACTATAGTACAAATAACTAGTTAAGTAGGAGTTCTAATCTCAGTACTGGTAAATGTGTGTGTGTGTTTATAAATTAAACATTTTGGGTGCATTCAAACCCAGTACACTTCCCATTGCTCTACTTTAGTAGTCCTGCAGATATCAATCACCTTAGAAATCCCTTTCCTCAGGTCTCAACCCTATAAGCTCTGTGACACGTGTGATAACTGTGTAACACTATAGTACAAAGAAGTAGTTAGATAGGACTTCTCATCCCAGTTCTGGCAAATGTGTGTATCTAAGTGTGTATATGTGTAGTCTAAAGTATTTTGTGGCCTCTCTCACCCAGTACATCACCCATTGCTATATTTTACAAGGGCTGATGATGTTCCTCTTCTTAGAAGTACCTTTGGACAACCTTCACCCTATAAGCTCTGTGGCACGTGCGATAAATGCATAACACTGTAGTAGTAATAAATTGATAGGTAGGGGTCCTGGCAAGTGTGTGTGTGTAAGAGCAGTATCCTGTTGGGGGGGGATGTTGTGTTTGTGTGAGAACCATATCCATTGGGAAGTGGATTTTGCTACTTTTTGCTGTTGCCCACCCAGTACATGTCCCAGTGTCCACATTACAAGGCCTACAGTTGTCATCCACTGTAGAGGGACCTGTGGACACTCTGCAGCTCTATAAGCATTGTGCCATGTGCAATAACTATGTGACAGGAAGTATATAAGATAGATAACAAGATATGCTGCCCATCTAATCCTTGGATATTGCTCCCCACTCAGGAATCATACACAAACTCAGTCAGGTAGGCAGCCACACCTACATCAATAGGTGGCCTGCAAACTGGCTGACAGATAGAACCCACAGTGTGAAACCAGCAGACTCCTTGTCAGACTGCTGAACAGTCATGAGTAGAATCCCACAGGTTGTGGACCTGGGTTCCCTCATGTTTGGGATCCACACCTCTGAGGACCAGCCCAATATGAAGGCCCTTCCTGACAATGTTTGCAGATGACTACAAGGTATGTGCTGTTATTACCCCTCACACGAGGTTGACATCCTTCACAAAGGCCTATCTGAGACCTATGTCTATTGTCAGAACCCTGGACATAAGCTCAATGCCAAATGATGTGCCGCCATCCCCTTTGGGTACAACATGGTTCCCATAAAGTAACACATTGATGGTAGTCCACTGAACACTGATGTTGGATAAAACAGAACTGGGAACACAGGTTGACAGTGAGCTCTCTGTTGACCACCACAGTGGCACTGTCTGCTGAAAGTCCTTTCATGTGTCACTTCTCCTGACTAAGGGTGTTGAATCCAGGTAGTATAAGAACAGTGTTTCCTTGTACTCTCCCCTCAGTAGGCCAATAAATGTGTACAATGGCACATTTGCCATGTACCCTACTGGACACCTGCAACAACAGGAGAGGCTGCAAATGTACCTCACAAAGAGGATCTTAGGTACTACACATGAACCCCATATGGACAGACCGCAACAACTCCAATGAATCTCTGTCTCATATTGGCTACTTAGGTGCGATCTCTGCCTGACATACACAGCCATGTCTGACCCAACCCTGTCAGGAATGTTACATCTGAACAAACCAATCTGTCCACACAGCATGCCCAGATACCTCAACCTCATCCTCACAATCAGCAGGACATGCTTGAGGGACAGGCTTACAACCTAGAGACTGGCCACGTTATGGAATAGATGTCACATACATGTCAAGCAGAGCACATCACTGACCCTCTTCAAGAGATATCTGGAGGTGTGGATAGGGAATAGAATACCCACCCTAGGGAATCATTCCAGTGACTATACTCAGTAGACACACTAGGGAGTATCGTCAGGTGGCATGATGCCAGTGTATTCCCACTGGCTAGCCTTGTAAAGCCTCTGTGGATATTTGCCACGTACACACCTATGAATCTTTGAACTTATAGATCTCAGTATTGTCAAATGTGTGTGTGTATGCATTAGTGTGTATAAAAGTGTTTGTGAGTGTGTAAACGTGGTTGAAAGTAGTTGGTGGCCTGTCTCACCCATTACAACTACCATTGCCATACTTTACAAGTGTTGTAGATGTTATTCACTATATAGGTACGTTGGGACACTCTCCAACCTATAAACTCTGTGGTGTGTGCAGTAACTGCATAACACTATAATACCAATAACTACATAGCTAGGGGTTCTAATATGAGTCCTGGCAAGTGTGTGTGTGTGTGTGTGTGTGTGTGTGTGTGTGTGTGTGTGTGTGTGTGTGTGTGTGTGTGTGTGTGTGTGTATTATTGTGTGTAAATGTGTATATGTGCAGGTTACAGTATTTTGTCATAATTTGCAAGACCTGGTGATATCCCTCACCTTAGAAGTACCTTTGGACAAGTAACACGCCATAACCTCTGTGGCGCATGTGATAAATGTGCAACTATGCAGTAACAATAAATAGATAAGTAGGGGTTCTAATCTCAGTCCTGACAAATGCGTGCGAGAGAAGAGTATCTTGTGTGTGTGTGTGTGTGTGTGTGTGTGTGTGTGTGTGTGTGTGTGTGTGTGTGTGTGTGTGTGTATTATTGTGTGTAAATGTGTATATGTGTAGGTTACAGTATTTTGTCATAATTTGCAATGCCTGGTGATATCCCTCACCTTAGAAGTACCTTTGGACAAGTGACACGCCATAACCTCTGTGGCGCATGCGATGAATGCGTAACTATGCAGTAACAATAAATAGATAGGTAGGGGTTCTAATCTCAGTCCTGACAAATGCGTGCGAGAGAAGAGTATCGCGTGTGTGTGTGTGTGTGTGTGTGTGTGTGTGTGTGTGTGTGTGTGTGTGTGTGTGTGTGTGTGTGTGTGTGTGTGTGAAACTGACATCCATTGGATGGGCATGGCTTCATATTTTATGCCATGGTACTTACAATACACATTCCTAGGTCTAACATATGAGGTCCGCTGTTCACATCAACTGTAGTGGTATCTGCAGATACTCTTCAGCCCTATAAGCCCAGTGTAACAGTATGGAATAGTATGGTACGAATAACAAGTTAGGTTGGTCTGCTAATGTCAGTACTGGTGCGTGTGTTTGTGTGTGTGTGTGTGTGTGTGTGTGTGTGTGTGTGTGTGTGTGTGTGTGTGTGTGTGCATTGGTAGCAGTGGTTGTGAGTGTGTAGACTTGTATGTGACACTATTATAAGTGCTCTCGGTTTCACTTTATAATCTCGAAATACTAAAATACCGAATTTTAGTATTTAGAAACTATAAAGTCCAAAGTGCAGTTACATGAAACTCCATAATGTTGAATGCAGAAATGTTGAATCTGCCATTGTTTTGCTGCATTCGTGGCATGTGGTGCGGTTTGTGGATTTATTTGGGGATTCAGGTAAGTGGTTTTCTTGTAAGGGTATTGGGTAGGGATATTAGTGCGTGTGAGTGTGTGTAGTGATGGGTTTTATGTGTTTGTGTGAGTTCAGAGTTTGTATATATAAGTAGTGGTGGTGTGGGGGGCACAGCCTCCCACATGGGTGGTGCAGGGGGGCTTGCCCCCCTGCTTATAGGTAGGGTAGGTGTGGTTGTTATGTTGTGTTTGTGTGTATTGTTTTGTTTGTTGTAGTGTCATTATGTAGCTGTATGCGTGCTTGCTTGTATGGTGATGTGTGTATTTGAATGATCGCGATTTTGAATTTCGCAGTTGTGGGTGTCGTTTTTTGGGCTTTCGGCTTTATAGTCTTGATATACTAAAATTTGGTATTTTAATATTTCAAGATTATAAAGTGAATCCGTACTCTCACACCCAGTACACCCACCATTGCCATACCTCACAAGGCCACATGATGTTATTCACCTTAAAGGTACCTTGTAACACTCATCACACTAGTACTCCTGCGCCACCTGCAATAACCGCATAATAGTGTGGTACTACAACTTGATGGTAGAGGTTCCAAACACAACACTGGCAACTGTGATCCTGTGTGTGCATATCTGTGTGTGTGTGAACAGTATTCTCTGTGTGTTTGTTTGACACAATATCCTCTGGGGTTGAGGGAGTTAGCAATCTGAGGTGTGTTCCACCCACTACACTTACCATTGTCCACTCTACTAGAGCTGATGTCAACCACCATAGACTCATATACAACCCCTCAGCTCTATAAGCTGTGAGGCACATGCAAGAACTGTTACACAGACCTGGGAAATGGGTGCAGATACAGCTGTACCTTGGCAATGACATGGTCGATGTGTTGCAACATTGCCAAACCCCTTGTTGGCAATGTCTGCATGGCCACACCCTGCTGACACAGACACCTGAAACACAAACAGAATACAGCATGTGAGAATACATTTGCTTAGTGTTACTATCATCAGTAATGCATCATGGCTGAAAAGGTACACACACACTCTGATGTGTACCCATTACAAATGCCAGATGATAACACCTTACACAGTATTAAATAGCTATATACTACTAAAGTCACCCTGTGCATCAGACCCATATTAGCATGTCCCTGCATCGATGGTATAGATGGCAGGGATGTGGCACAGGTATCATCATATGCACAGGGTGTTGCGTGGGTTTCCCAGAAGCCTATGCTGAGCCATACGGTTGACATCATGTGTGTGTGTGTGTGTGTGTGTGTGTGTGTGTGTGTGTGTGTGTGTGTGTGTGTTTGTAGGGTGTTCATTAAATGGGCAGTGCAGGGATGGTGTGTGTGTGTGTGTGTGTGTGTGTGTGTGTGTGTGTGTGTGTGTGTGTGTGTGTGTGTGTGTGCGTGTGGGTGACTTGTCTGAAGGTGATGCGTGGGTGTTTGTATGCACACAGTCCAACATATGGGTGCCCTACACAGGGGTATTTTGGACAGCTGTGAGCCGTACATGGCAGGGTGAACAGTTCACTATCTCCAGCCACGATCACTAGAACTGGGCTTGCCAAGGGTATCACTGGCACCACCAGGGCCGAGTTCAGATGCAGTACTACTCTTTGATGGTGACTGCTGCCTGCTAGATACACATCCCTGTTGTCACTGGCCAGGATCATGTGCCCATAGCCTGCTGTGTCATGGTGTGGACAGCACACCCCCTTCAGTAGTGCTGGTGGTAATGCCAGTAAGAGAACGTGAGGGTGCACGGCCTCATAGACCCTCAGCTGATTGTGGTGCTGCCCTACATCCATGTGGCTGCTGGACATCGTCCATCAAATGCTCAGTCACAGACTTTCCATGGTCAAGGAGTGCCATGGTCTCCTACCACCATCTATCCATGACCTCAGTATGCTCACGGATGGCTACAGTGAGTTCACGTATATTGCCACAAATACAAGGGCCATGCTAATCCATGACCCTGCGTATATGTCTGGTGTTACGTTTATTATGTGCCTGTGCCTCCATGATGGCATGAAACATGCAACTGGTGACTCCTGCTGTGGCACTTGCAAAAGGGGCATAATGGGCTGCGATCCTCTTCTGAGCACCCCTTCCCATCTGCCTGTGAGGGACCTTGCCAGCAATCTGGCTATGGCTAGTGCCTGCACACTCACTTGCCACTGTCATTATCTGTGGCCACTGGTGACAGGGTATGTGTGGGCATTGTGACTGTGTGCGAGGATGGGGTTGACAATAGTGGGATGCCAACTGATGGCACAGATTCAGCCCCTGAAAACCCCATCTGTGCCTCAATATCAGTATCATCATGGTCAGAGTCTGCAGAGACACTGACATCAGAATCAGAGCAGGAGGGACCACAGTGTCTATATTATAAGATCGATGGTTGAAAACATAGAACACCATATGGTTGACACCATATGGTCGACGTCTTCAAACATCAAACTTATAAAAACAAAAAAAAAAAACAAAACAAAAAAAAAGTACCCTGGTGGGTTTAACCAGGGGGGCAAGCCCCCATGCACCCGCCACATGGGGGAGCCGCGCCCCCCCAAACCCCCCGCTACTTAAGTATACCAACTCTGAGACCGCACTACATTGCAGTAAATGGAAATCTCCCCTTACAGAGATTTCTGTTTACACGTTTAATGTTGTGTGCTTTCGCTATTCTCATGTTGACAATATCAGCTTCGATATTGTCGGCTTTCGAGAATATAATATAGACCTGGGACCATAGCCATATCCACCTATGAGGGAAAAACAACATATGTAAGTTATTACCAGCACTATACGTGCACACACACACACACACACACACACACACACACACACACACACACACACACACACACACACACACACACACACACACACACACACACACACACACACACACATATATATACAGGTGAGGTGCCTCAAAAGCATTACACAGTCCTCACATTAGCTGACTGGGGCCATTCACGACACACAGTCAGACAATAACATACACACTCTGGACAGACCCTCAGCATCATGCAGTACAGCCCTTTGAAATTACCAATACTACTAATATACACCTCTGGGATCCGTGAGTGGTGTTAGCGGGTGATGACCCTTCAACTAGCACACACTGCACCCATGTAAATTATTGCTGTTCACCTGTAGAGCACTGTGGCAACTCCTACAGAACATACTTCCCAACTATACAGGGTTTTTCTGAATGTCTAAATGTGTGGCTCATATGCTTGGTGTGTTTCTCATAACTCCTGTGTTTGTCTGATACATTGCTACGTTGACCTTTGGATTGGTGCCACTAATTAATGTCCTAATTTGAGGTGCAGACTGCATAACCTGTATAGACAGCCACAGAAGACAATGCTACTTGTTCTGGAAGAGATAATTAGAGGATATGTATAAAATGAAGAGCTATGCTAGCCTGTCAGTCCACATCTGAGGAAGTAGGAGACAAAAATGTATTTCTGTTTTAAGTTAGTTTATTTGGTATCAGTCTTAATAAACTTTTACTGCTTGGACCTATTGGTGGTTTTGTTTTGGTATCCAGGGTGCATTGGATGTTGATTTGGAGTTTATTTGGTACCTGCTTTGGTGTTTTTTCATTTTTGTGATATATCACAAGAGACCTTAGAAAACAGGTCATAACTTTACCATCATTTCACCTGTGCAATCCAACTGAAGAACATACATGTCAGCTACAGATAACATATGGTAAATGAAATAGGTACAATAGGCTGGTTGCATGATTGTGCACACCCTTAAAGTAATACTTTGTTAAAGCACCTTTTGATTTAATTACAGCATTCAGCCCTCTTGGGAAGGTGTCTATCAGCATAGCACATCTTGACTTGCCAATGTTGGCACACTCTCCCTTGCAAAACACCTCCAACTATGTCATATTGCAGGGGCATCCCCTGTGCACTGCCCTCTTCAGGTCACCCTGCATATATCCTATTGGACGTAGGTGTGGGCTCTGGCTGGGCCAGTGCATACCATTGCATGTGTTCTGGTGAAGCCATCCTATTCATTTGCATGTATGGGTTGGGCCATTGTTGTGTGGAAAGGTGGAATTCCTCACCATCCATAACTATGTGATAGACACCAGAAGGATTGGTGCCACAAGGGACCGGTGTTTGGAGCTGTTCATAATCCCCTCTAACTTGGCTACAGCCCCATTTCCAGCTTGTGAACAGCAACCCCAAAGCAGAACATTGCCATCACCATGCTTCACCGTGGGGGTGGGTGTTGTGGTGATGTCCAGTGGTGTTATTGCGCCAAACACACCTGTCAGAATTGTGGCCAATGAGTTCACCCATGGTCCCATATTACCATAACACATTTCCCCACTTGCCTTTTGGAGACCTGATATATTGTTTTCAGACTTTTGCCAGGCCTGGAGATTGTTTGGTGTGAGGAACTTCTGCCATCTTCCAACCCTGTCCTATAGGCAGGACATCTGGAGACCATGGAAGATTGCTGTGACATGTAGTACACACCCAGTACTTGCTGGACATTCCTGCTACCCCTTCGTTGTTGCTGTAGGACTCCTGGCAGCCTCACTGGCCAGTTTTGGTCTTGTATTCTCATAGACTTTGGTGGGATGTCCACTCCTTCGCAATGTCACTGTAGCCACATAATTTCACCACCTTTTGATGACTGTCTGCACTGTGTTCCATGGCATGTGCAAAGCTGTGGAAATGTTTTGGAACCCTTCTCCAAGCTGATACATCTCAAACATGTGGTACCTTAGCAGCTTCATCAGCTCTATGTGAACCATGGCTGTTGCTGTAGCAGGCAACTGGGTATATGTTAGGATAATCCTGGTAGGACAGCTGACTGCTATTTGCTGTTAATCAAAGAGTCTCTGTAATTGATGGCAGGTATGTACCCAATAAGATGTACTGCTGTAGTTATAACAAAAGCTGCCTCAACACAGTAGTAGCTTCAGCCTGTGCACACATATGCATCTAGGGTATTGTACTATTGTTATGTGTCATTATTGTTCCCCTAACAGATTTGTTTGCTTTACAATTAAATTGTACAGGTTATAGGTCACATGAAAGGTTGGCAGTATTTTGAACTTGACTATTGTGCTCTCATTTTTGTATATCACAGATACCTGGCATTCTAACAGGTGTGTACAACATTTATATGCACTGTATACCACTAATTTATACAATATGACCCTAGTTTGGGGCCTTTGCCCCCCCCCCATTTTGCCAATCTTTATCCAGGGTGTCCTGCAATGACAGGTTGTGAGGCATGCTACAGATATGTGACATCTCCTGAAAATAGGCCCTTGTGATGACCACCATGATGCAATGCAGTAAACACAACCACAGGTGAACATGCAGATATTGCCAAATGGCTGAGTATAACAGTTGTGTGCATGATCACATGCATTAACTTTAGCATGCATGGGGTACTGGCCACAACAGGAAAATCACCATACTTACCGGCTTCAGGCTGTTAACCCATGTGCAGACCAGAGGGCCCAATGTAGTTGTGAGGGAGAGGTATTGTCAGCAGATTCACATTAGGCATTGGTGCAAGATGAATGCTACGTTTCTGCACAGGTACAGTACACACTATGATATTACACAATTTTTTGTCCTTCACCATAGATGTGCACTTGTGTGCAAATGGTAACATCCATGTGAGCTTCTGACTTCATATCCCTCAGAGCAGATATGTTACAACAACCCTGTTACACCAGCAACTATCTCAGTTTTTAACAGCAATATGTCAATAATGCCCCTGTGTTTGGGCCTCTGCCCCCCAAGTATGTCAGGCTTTGTCCAGATGTCATACAGTAAGAAGTGGGTATAGTATATCATTATATAAAGACTTCATTCCTGATATCATCCCAGTGATGTATCAGACTGCTAGACATGTTATGTGTAGGAGGCCTTTTATATGAGGACAAAGTCTGGACATTCTGTGGGACTCTATACAGTTGAGAGGACTGTCTACTTCTGGCATTGGTGACAGACTGTCAGGATTGTGTAGCAGTGTATTGTGAATGTGTTATATGGCCTGTGTAGGGAGTGGGGTAGATGTAAGTGTTATGGGTCCTTTTCTATCTGATTTTGCATGCTGCTCCAGCTTCTGGTGCTCTATCAGCTATATATGTTTGTAGAGGCAGACTGACACATGTCACATACCACAGTCAGGCTTCGGACTTTTGTGTGCTTTCTGTTTCAAATCTGGAATTTAAATGAATTAAACATTCTATCATTTATTAAGTGGTATTTGGTTGACTGAAATGCATTTTAGAAGATACAATGCTGTTCAACTGACTGCTTCGATTACACAAGATCAAATCCGCTGCTAATTGGCGAAAAACTTACTGAACTAAATACCCTCAAACTGGAGAATCCAACATGCTCACTGAATCACATCCAGACTATAAAAAGATGTCAGAATGGAGCGACTCAGATTGATGTACCGCTAAAAAGTAAGGAATAGGACCATACTGGTACAACTGACCCTAAATCCGCTGGCAATAGCCACCCAATGCTTTTTAAAGAACTGGCAAAGTTAAAAATGGGAAATGACTTATATAGACTGTTCAGATGAATAATAGCGCGCAAATTATCGCATATTTCCAACCAATAAAACTGAGAACTTATTCAAAAATGCAGTCAAGAGATTATAATTTAAGGCAAGAGATTCAGTTAAAAATGCAAATGAATAACATATATTATAATTGGTTAAGTGCCTCCCTTGAGATACTGCAACAAACTAAACTGTTGAGTGATCAAACTCTTAGATGTCAAAGATTTCTTGGCGGAAATTTCATCAGAACGCTTTTTAACAAATGAGACAGAGGGAAAAGGACAGCTTGAGGCGATATGAGAGAGAGGAATTACTTTCACTATTCAGAGATGTCCACAGTTACCTACAGTGATCAAATCCCGGCACTTGATGAGGATAGTACCTGGACAGTCGAGAAATAGGCACACGAACGAGGCGATGTGAACGCAGCGAACCGCAACGAGAAAGCTTATAAAAGCGGAGAATGACGGAATCTGAACTGCGACCTCGCTTAGTTTAATACGAAGAGAATTTGCCCAGACCTAGACATGTGAGAATCGCGAGGTCAGCACAGACACAAATCAAGAAGCCACGAACTGCAGCAAAAATTGCTTCAAAAACAAAGAATAATTTGACGTTTATTAAATGATTTGAGCGGAGACTTGGACGGAAAGAACTTGAGAAAAAGGAGACTATCAGCTGTTAAACTATAGAAAGAGTAAAGAAAAGAGACTGTTTAGTAAAATAATGGTTTTTAACAATACTCGTTTTTTTTTGTTTTTAAAAATCTAATAAGAGGTTTTAACTTTGACTTTTACGAGTGATGACTTCAAAGTTAGTCAAGTTTGAAAATATTTCCAAAGAAAAACAATTTTTTTAAGGAATACTTTTAAATATATAGTTAAAAAATTTATAAGATTGGTGTTATGTTAATACCAATTTTGATAATATTGAATAATGAAAACCATAAAATGAATAATGAATTTCAAAGGAAGAATATAATCCAATGAATAAACTTTGTGATGTCCATTGTGATACTTAACAAAAATGAGCTATGATTAATATACTTAACACACTTGATATATGATATATATGGTTAGATCACTGAAGAATGATGATTATTAATAGTTGATAGAACAGACAGTGAGTGACCCGACATGTGATAGAAGTACAGAAATATAACACATAAATGAGTACCTACCCGCAATTTAGCTACAGATTTGATTACTCATTACATTATTACTCAGGTGCTACATCACTACATTTCAAAGCTACCCATAATGCAAATCTTGTACCACCACCTCCATTTGTTACAAGTTAGGAACACCAACACTCTGTATGTCAATATTTGCACAAAAATGTTACCCTATATGTATACCATAAAAAGTTAAAAAAAGGGTATCATATAATTGATCATTGATCAAAAGTACTTTTGACAAAGTAAAAAACAGAAAATATTTTGTTAGAACATTTTTAATAAAGAGTCTTTTTTAAATTACCTAATGCATTTGGCCTAGGGCAAATACAGATATATTTTATGGCCAAACATTAGATGCTCAAATTATTTAAACATTTACTTGCACTATTAGAGATATGCTTCTTTTGAATGCAGATATGTGATGTTTGCCATAGATATTACTTACAATATTGTAATGCTGGGCACCCCTGCTTGCACATATATGGTCACGCACTATTGATAAATAAATGAGATGGCATGTGAGAATCCACATATTATGGCATATAATTTGGCAGTGTGCTGGGTTTGTGGTGAATTTTCTGTTTCTAATGGATACATAACTGTTAATTTGGAAAATGGCCTTAGGGATGGATGAACAATAATTATCTTTCCTTAAATTCCTGCCGAGATACTCATACTCCAATGTGACATTTTCCATCTTATTATAAAGACAGAGAAGAAAAAGAAAGAGTCAGGAGATGTTAGAAATAGAAAAAAACCAGTAGGAAAGACAACATTAGTACATAACTAGACTCATTATCTATTGATTTTTTCAGAAATATCAAAACAGTCAGTTCTCACTTTAATGACACTACTTGTAATAAAAGATGACGCTAAAACAAATTTGACAAACTTGAATCCCTTCTTAATAGGAGATAGAACATATCATATGATATTAGAAAATTTAAAAAAAATATTTGTTAATACACTGCTTGACAAAACCAAAGGATACATAATTACAGAAATAATAATAATAGTTTCAAGAGTATAAAAGAATATAAAGTAATATAATTATAGATTTATTATAACAGCATATAAATATATAGTATCATCAATAAAAGCACAATATTAATTATCTTAGATGAAATGATATAATAAAAGGATTATATCAAACATATATATCATAATGATATCATAAAAAAAAGAATGAAATAAAGATTTAATATGAATATCAACATATATATAATCAAACAAGGCCAAGGCCAAAAGCACCATATGGAGGATGCACCTCTTGTAAATGGGTATCAACAATGGACACCCCAAGCCACTGGTGTGAGTGTTAACTAGGATGCACACAATTATAAAACATGCTGATTGTGATGATGTCTATATTATTAGTTGTGTGTGGTGCCAATGGCCTATGTTCTCCTATGTGGGATGAACAACAAGGAACACTCACTGACAACAACACATGGGACCAGAATCAAAGAAGAAAGATCATAAGAAAACACTATTCAAACATATCTCTGAACATCCAGACCATACCTTTTGTTTTTAAAGTGCCCAACATAAGAAAAAGGTGAATTTTGAAAGAAAACATGATTACTTAAGGAAGAAAGATTTAGAGAGTTGGACTGGATATTCAAGTTTTGCCCCTCAACTCCCTGGCCTCAACTCCTCGTCAGATAAAGATCAAATAAAAGAAAGGAAATTAACAGGTGACCTAACCCTATAGTGTCCTATGGGGGTTGTATGTTAGGTATTAATTATATATATATATATATATATATTATATAAAAGCTCTATGTATTATATTTTTATTTATTTTTTAAATTATATTTTTTTTTTTATATTTTATGATATTTTGATATTTTATTATATTATTTTGTTCACATATTATTTTGTTCACATACTTGATAGGTGATTTCTTATATATGTTCTATATATGGATCCATTTACCATTCCCTTCTGCCACAGGCCTTCTAAGTAGTCTTGTTTTGACTTCCTTTAATGATTCTTTGGTAAAAAATGGGAAGGAATGAATTTCATTATTCTACCTTTAAGGTTCATTCCTTATGATTTATGCCTTTTTTATATACTTTTTAGAGATATTTTTATTAATTTTTTTTGCATGTTTATATTTCCTGTTGTTATATTATCTTTATATTATATTGAATGAATATTGTAATAACATGAACATGAGTGTTTTTTCATTTATGCATTTTGCATTTTTTGATTTAGCATAGATTTAGATTTCTATTTTTATATATTTTCTATTGTCAAGTTTATTTTTTAGAAGTTATATTTATATATATATGTATCTATAGATGTCTCTTTTTATTTTTTTTTTTTTTTTTTATATTATATATTATATATATTATATTATCATATATATTTATATTTATTATATTTACAAACTTTTTTTGATTTATTATATATATATGGCCAATATTATATAATAGTTTTATATTTTATATATAAGTATAAGTATACACATCTTTTTCTTTTTTTTTTATTTGTAATGTTTAAATGTGGTAGCAAGCATTGACAGCTTATAGCATTATAGATATCTAGATAATATATATAATATTATAATAGTCTAATTGGCAGCTGCTCAGTGATCAGTTTTTCTTCATATGAGATAGCAAATATATATCATATATTGCAGAGATTATATTGAGATGCAGGAAGCATACTACATATATACTTTATTTTTTATTCATTTTCTTGAAAGGCTAATGAAAATTTTATTGAATCAATATGAATATTGTTACTTTATTTATTGATAGTAAAAGAGTAATATTATTGTATTGTATAAATTAAATGGCTGTTTTAAAATGTGATTTGATTTCTATGTATTTTTAAAGTTCTTTCAGTGACTTAATACTACACTATTGTCCAAGACATATATATATATATATATATATACCCTTTAATGGTTTTGATTTTAGAAACCCATCTACAAATATTCGTGGTGTTTGGTCTACCTTCTACATTTTATTAACACTGTGAATTGGGCCATTATATGTAGGGGTAGTGTGTGAGTGGCAAAAATGCTGATGATTTTCTTCACACAGTCCATATACTCTACTGTTCATGTGGCTTACCAGTATGTCACTTTGAATGTGGTGAGATTGGTTCTGGGTATGCACTTTCACACTGGTGTCTGTCAGTGCTGTTACATCCCTGTAGTGCCTGATATATTTGCAATTACATGTGTATTCCTCCATAGCAAAATTGGGTTAGTGTTGCGTCAGTCTGTCTGTAGTTTATACAGTGCTTGGTGACATGCCTAGCAGCTCAGTGTAGTTTCCCTACTGTGATATTATGTCAAGATATTTATTAGATGTACTGTTGCCTGGCCCCCATATGTGTTGTGTATTTTTGACACATCAGTGGGATTATGTGAAGATTTATATCAGTAACTAGTGGGGAGCAATTTGGTTTTGGACTTGGGCTATTCCAGTTAATATATGTTACAACAGACAGGAAGGTGTTACTTCATCAACTATGTCACCTTATCTACTCCAGTATTTGGGATATGTTCCCAGTATCATAGCTTTACCCCCTACCCCCGGTCAGACTTGGTCCAGATTTGTTGCACTAAGGGGTTGTGAGCATACCTCTCGACTGGCCAGATTGTTTCAGTCTGTCCAGGATTATTGCTCATATTTCTGGAATGTTCCACAGAATCATTATTTTCATTTCCGTGGTAAATCACTGTGATGATGTCAGGATTTCTCTCTGTAAATGATGACATACATTTCAGTTTCAGAACTTGCATCCTTCTGAGCATGTATGCTGACACAAACCCTGTTACTGTAGGAACATTGTATATTTATATCTGCAGTACGTACATTATGTCCCTGTTCTTGGACCATTGTCCCCCCATTTTGACAGACTTTGTCCAGAATTCTTGCACTAAGAGGTGAAGAGGTATGGTATTGGGTATGACTCCACTACATGTTATGTGCATATATGTGTGTGTGTGTGTGTGTGTGTGTGTGTGTGTGTGTGTGTGTATTCCTTTTTTGATATTTATACATATATTTATATAACAATATATATGTATATAGTCTATATGTATTTGTTTTATATGTATAGCGCTATATAACTGATGTATAAACTTTTTCATATTTATCTATCACCATACACACACATATATATATATCTATATATATATAGATATATGTATATTTGTGTATACTAAACATGACTGATTCCACAGTGTTTGTTCCCTACTATTCTATACCTATACTGAATGATATATTTGAAAAAGCAGCATTCATTATTACAGGTCAGATGGTACATTGCTCTGACTATGGTGTACAGGGTCCTGGGTTTGACACTTGGCAGGGCTGTTTATTTTGTTGCTGGGCAGAACAGTGCCTGATTGATACAGAGTGATTAAGGCAATTTAAGCAGTTGTAAGTGGGTTTGCGTGGGTTTGCCCGATGTTAACAGATGCCAAGAGACTGTTAAATGGGAAACTGCTTAATCTGTGCAGGCATCACTTAGCATTGGGCAAACTCGCTTACTGCCACTTACTCCTGCTTACTCCCATGCTAATTTCTTTAAAAGAAAAGAAAAAAAGGGGTAATAGGAAAGTGGTGTAAAAGGGGGCACACATAGAGAAAAGCAATATGACAGATAACTAGGGATGTGCAGGACGCGTATAGGGAAGGTCCATAGCTGACCATTTCTGATACAGCAACAGCTGTGCATTTGTGCAGAATTTGGAGGTGAATTTGGACAGATTACATATGTCCAGTGGACACATATGTAAAATGGACAGCTATGTATGGGGCGACTTTTTGGAGGAAAAAGATTGCCCCCCCCTTTTTTTTTTAAATAAGGTGAGAGTGAGATGTTGGGGAAGGATAGTGGGTATATTTGGGGAGAAAAGTTTGGTAGGAGGACAGACAAGACAGATAAGACAGCAGACACGTGAGGTATATGACACATGTGGGGGGTAAACACCTTGCACGGGGAGGGTGTTTGGGAATCAGATGCCCATGACCCCCCAAATGGATACAGTGGGACTGAGGTCCCCACCCATGGGCAGTCACTACTGCACCTTCACGGCCCCAAAGGTGGCTGTCCTGGGGGCTGAGCAGGAGTGGCAGGCTGGTCCTCAAGATGTGCCACATGGCCCTCAAGCTGGCATAGCTGAGCTCCAAACTCCTTTTGAAGCTCACTATGCACCAATCCCTGGACCTGACTATGGGTGATGGTGTCCTGTCCGCACCCACTCCCGGGGGGATCCCATCTCCTGAGGCAGCTCCACCCAAAGGTGCTGCAGGATCAGTGGACGAGGAGTTCCCAGGTTGGGTCCAGGATGTGCTGGGCCCTGGTGCCACTGCCAGTTGAGGTGGGACAGGTGAATCCACTGGGATTGGCCTTCCCAGATCTGCTATGGTGTTGAGGTTTTACAACATATGTTGGTTAGTCATGAACAACATATTCCAGGATTAGTTAAGACAGCATGCCTGGGTTTTCCCATTAACCCAAAACAACAGATTTGAAACAGTTGCATAGCAAACAGGACACATGCATATATGAAACCACAGTGGGAATTATAACAGCATGCAGGTTACATTGATAGCAACAGGCCACCAATGATAGTATTTGAACAGCGAATATTAATAATCAAATGTTTAAATATTTGTAGAGCAATAGGACACATGTCCCAACAGCAGGTTTGGTGAAAAACATACCCACTGATTTATGTGTTTAGATTATTGGTGCCGATAGGGTGGAGGAGTGAGAGATGTCAATTAACAACTGTATAGGCTTCAATTGATCACAACTTTAATGATCATTGCTCTACTCATTACTCTCCAGGTATTACCTCACTTTACCTCAACCAATGACCTTGGGGTGGGCAGTGGTATGTTTGTACACAGTGTATAATTGCAGCCTTCTTACAGCTAATTTATACCTTTTCCTACCTGGAAGACCTGTGGAGGAAATTTCTGTTAACACTACCTGAATGTTTCTGCCAATATTCACATAGTCAAGGTTACATATGTGCACTCATACTGTGTGTGTGTGTGTGTGTGTGTGTGTGTGTGTGTGTGTGTGTGTGTGTGTGTGTGTGTGTGTGTGTGTGTGTGTGTGTGTGTGTGCTACTGCCATACTCTGCCTTGATTTCTTTTGGTCATCCTGAGTGTTGGCGGCAGTGACCACTAGCTGTGACAGCATGACACTTGAGGGACATTTCTTGGAGGAGACTACTTGGTGTATGCACTTATCTTGCTGTCATTTGCAGCCTTAGGGTTGGACAGTGGGTGTTGTATACAGTGTATAATTACAGCCTTCTTACAGCTTATTTATACCTTTTCTTATCTGGCAGACCTGTGGGGGAAATTTCTGTTAACAATACCTGACTGTTTCTACCCAGATTCACATAGTCAAGGTTACATACGTGCACTCATACGGTGTGAATGTG
The DNA here is from genome assembly GCF_019279795.1 of Protopterus annectens. Taxonomy (NCBI): domain Eukaryota; kingdom Metazoa; phylum Chordata; order Ceratodontiformes; family Protopteridae; genus Protopterus; species Protopterus annectens. The sequence goes on from NC_056750.1 coordinate 94,441,955, forward strand.
TGTGTGTTTGTGTGTGTGTGTGTCTGTGTGTGTGTGTGTGTGTGTGTGTGTGTGTGTGTGTGTGTGTGTGTGTGTGTGTGTGTGTGTGTGTGCGTGTGCGTGCCATACTCTGCCTTGATTTCTATCAGTCACCCTGGGTGTTGACGGCAGTGACCACTAGCTGTGACAGAGTGACACTTGAGGGACATTTCTTGGAGGAGACTACGTGATGTATGTACTTATCTTGCTGTCATTTGCAGACTTGGGGTTGGACAGTGGGTGTTGTACACAGTGTATAATTACAGCCTTCTTACAGCTCATTTATACCTTTTCTTACCTGGCGGACCAGTGGAGAAAATTTCTGTTAACAATACCTGACTGTTTCTACACATATTCATATATTCTTGAGTGAGAATATGCATACAGGTTAATACCACTACTGGGATTCGAACCATGCCTGTTTGTGCAAAAAGGTACAACAAGGTTGTGTTTCATCACAATGAGCTATTGAGGAACTGCTGTTTCTTTTTTTACTGTTTTCTGCATAATACTCTCTTGTTTGGACAATCTGCCTTGTAATTCTGACATTCATGCTTGGCAGATAGTTCTTATACTTTGTATTCATACCTTGACATATTACAGTATGGGAAACAATGGTTAACACAACATTACTATTCAGGGATCAGATCTTGGTGCATGGAACATTTCTAATAGTTAATCTGTTTTACAACTCCATCATTTTGTCAGATGACCCTCAATTAATTAATGCTGTCAGAGCCATAGTTGCTGTGCAGAACCTGTACACATTTAGATTCATGCCACCACATATTAATGTAAACACAACAGTCTGGGGTTTTGAGTTTTATTGACAGGTACTGATACTTTTATTAATATATATCCTGCATGTCACTATTACTCTGCTAATGTCTCATTTATTCAGTACAAACAATACACATTTCTAACTACTGGCAGGTGATATTCTACGCCTTTCTATTTATTTGCCCTGACTACTGCAAGCTAGATTTGTACTCACCAGCCTTGCGACACAGCTTTAGCTGCCTGCTGGTGTGGGCATCCATGTTCACAGCCCTTTCATCTGCAGCTGTACAGGAGATAGAGAAACATTTATCAATCTCATATTTAGGCTGGATTTTAATACACAATAATTGATACTAATATTACACACTGCTGGGATATTCTGTGCCTGAGGGTCTTAGATCCACTGGTTCAAGATGTCCCTCTTCCTAATCTTCAAGTCAGCATAATGGTGCTGGACCTGCTCACCAGTCTGAGGGATACCAGTAGGACTGGTGAGGTCATGTGCGAGACAGTCCCAGGCTTCTAATTTGTATTGGGAGCCCTGGTACTGGTCCTGCAGCAGTCTCCCTTCATGGTCTTTTACAAGGAGTCCAACCATGGCCCTGGACTCCTGAATGCCCCAACGCTGTGCCCAAAAGCACACACCCTCACCAATGCCAGCCATAGTGCCTGCAGTGATCAGCTACAATTGGTTATGGTTGTATTCCAGCCAGCACGGTTTAAATAGGGGCTGGATTCCTGCCCTTTGCCGTGATTGGACAATTTTGAATATGCTGAGCTAAGCTAAGCAATGTGCAAACCCACTTATCTAAATAAGCATTGCTTAAAGGGGTAGATTCTAAGCACTGCTTACCAGTGCACAAATCCGCTTAGCTACGCTAATTATTGTTTAGCATTTAAATTTAAGCAATGCTTACACTGGCTAAGTATAGCTGAGTAAAATTTAGTGTTGTTCAGCTTTCATTTTATGGAGTGTGGGGTTGATTTCTTATTAATGACATCTTATGATATGCATGTTTATCTTCCATGACATCCCCCTATGTACTTTCATTACATTATATTATTTTGTGGCGATTCTGTATGGACACTTGTTTTTTATATTGGGGTTTCACATCAGTGAGAGTTTTACAATTGTGAATCGAAAGGTTTAATATATATGGCCACTTGCGAAAAATGTGGTTCGTTCTATATAGGAAAGACTGAAAGGAAATTAAAAAGAAGGATCTACGAACACGTTTATGACATTTCCATAGGGAAAGAAAGTAATGCTTTATTTAAACACACCACAGTTTGCCCAGAATATAAGTACAAATTTATGGTGGTAGAACAGATAAAAAATGATAATAGAGGAGGATTATGGGAAGAAAGAATTGAATTTAGGGAACTATGGTGGCAGATCACTTTAGAAGCTGACAAGACACCAGGTCTGAATGATTTTATTTCCATAGTACCTCTATTAAAAATGAGAGCTGCAAAACTTTAAATGCAATAAACATGTTTGGTCAGGAGAGGGCACTGTTCTCTATGACATGAGACACAACATTTCTCTGAAAACTATTTTAATGGTTTTAATGTTCATATTTTAATGTATGTTTTAATTAATGAATGTTTTTAAAACTTCATAATATTATATTTATTAATTGCATTAATTACATTCAATTATATTTAACTGAAATTATATTTTTATATATGGAAACACACATATTTTCAAATATAAAGAACATTTTATTACTTAATTAAAAGTGAAATTCCATTGGTGGAAAAAGATGTATTCAAGTATAAATTGAGGCCTTTAGGGTATGCTGGTTATCTGATGAAGTCATTTTGATGACGAAAACGCAATTTTTTGTATGTAGAAAGCGTTTATGCTTTATTGTGTGTCCGATGTTTTAACTGTGAGTTTGAATTAAAACTTGACAAGTCTGCTTTACAACTACTGCCTGGTGCTTTCTATCATGGTTGCTGCTATTTGGATTATTTCTTGGTTACTTTTGGCAGTTTGTTCACCTTTTAACAGTTATTGGTTTTGTTTGGTGGATTCACGATGGAGGACTCACCACTTCCTGATTCTAGGAGGCAGGACGAAGCAGGGCAAGTAAGGAAGCTTATTGGACAGCTTACAGCCCTAGTCGAATTGCTTACACCCATTAGCCAGTCCTTTGGAGAAGCAAGCAGCGTCAACTTACAAGCGCAAGGAGTTAGAACCAAAGGGTTTCATGCTAAAACTGGAAGAAATAAACGGAAGCAAGGGGAGCTTATTGGCATCAACGCTGAAGCCGGCGACCTTGGTGGAATCAATAATGAGGAAATAGAAGGTACTTTCAACGCTGGCAACACTCCGATGATTTTTCACAATGTAGAAGCAAGAAGTGGCTTAAATGGAAGCAACAGTGTTTTTCGTGAGGAGCGTTGCTGTAATACAGGTACTATGACAACTAGTATGCACAAAGAGACCTCCGACTGGCTAATGGGCAATTATGTGTTTAAATGGGACTGTAATAACAAGAAAAAAGAAAGTTTAAATGATTCTTACAAAAATAAAGTTGATCAATTGTCTAAATTAATGTATAAATTTAAAGTATTGAGCATTGAGAATGAGTATTTAAAGGAATGTATTACTAGGGACATTGTTCCTAAGGGATTACGAGTGTTTAAATTCCCGAACAATGTAGTTATTGGTACTGACTTTCACAAAGAGTTATTGGATGTGTTCAATAAATGTGGTATTGATGTTTTAAAATTAATTATAAAAGACAACATAAGAAATCAAGAAGCTTTACAGAAGGATATTGATGTATTGGACCAGCATATCAAAGAAGATTTAATTTTTTCAATTAGAGAAGAAAAAGAAAAATACTATAATATTAGGAAAGATATTGACATAAGGTGTGAAGAATTAATAAGTAGGAAAATTAGAAAGCTGGAGAGGGATATGAATGAATATGAGAACAACACATGTTACCCTATACCTAATAAAAGATATAATAATTATGGTGAGGGACATAAATACCATGATAGACAAAATAATATTAATGTAAATGATGGTGACGCATGTTTTTATGAAGAGGATGGACAAGACTATGATGTTGAATTCTCACCTTTAAGGAAATCTGAAAGACTGAAAAGTAAACAGGGCCCTCAACAGCAAAATTTTCCAGGGGGGGGGAGAAGGGGGAGGGGGACATTTTATTGAATCCCCACCCCAATACACAAATTGATAATGAAATAGTAAAGGATAAGAATAAATATGTGTACAATAATTTTACAATTTATAATTTCAGTGAATTAGTATTAGAGAAAGAGCATTTCTGTTTATTCTCTAGGGGCCTTAAATACATTCCTAAAAGGAAAGGTGATATAACAGGTAGTATATTAGACATAAAAAGTTTTTTAAGGAAAGTGAATCTACATATATTATTTCATGATAATAATAAAGCACAATTTAAGACAGAATTGAAACGTAAAAGTATCTATAACCCTCCGCTACATCCACAATTAAAAAATCTAGAGAAAATTATAGAAACTGAAGTGAGAAAACAGGAAAACAAAATATGGTATAACCCAAATTTAAGTAAAGAAGAAAGTGATTTGCTGTATAAAATAAAAAACAATAGTAAATTAAGGGTTATGAAACCTGACAAGGGTGGTGGGGTAGTTATTATGGACACTATCTTATATGAAGGTAAAATGAACACTATTTTGTGGAATAAGGATAGATACTCAATAGTATCCTTAAATGAAATGAACATAGCCTATAATAAAATAGATGTTATTTTACAGGATATGTTGGATGAAGAAATTATAGACTACAATACCTTCAAATATTTGAAAGTGGACAAACCTAGAACACCCATGATATTTGGAATACCAAAAATTCATAAAAATCAGGAGGACCCACCCTTTAGACCGATAGTATCGGCAGAAGGTTCAAAAACATATCCATTAGCCAAATTCATAGACAAAAAATTAAAAAGTATTTGGATGAAAAGGAAATGTATTTTAAAGGATTCATGGGACTTACTAATGGAATTACCTGATAGTCCTGTTAATGATCAAATATTGTTTGTAACAATAGATATTATTGATTTATTTTCCTGTATTCCGTATAAAGAAGGGACAAAAATGTTTGAGGAAATTGTTTATGAGGATGCATTATTAACACAAAATGAGAAATTAATAAGCACTTGGCTAATGGAATTGGTTTTGAAGAATAACTTTATTTATTTTAATGGGGAATTTTATCAGCAAAAACAAGGAGTAGCTATGGGAGCGGCTTGCACACCTACATAAGCTAATTTAATACTTGCCTATTGGGAAGAAAAATACATTTTTAACTCAGTTTTTAAAAATTGTTGGAAAATTAATAGAAGGTTTCTGGATGACATTCTAATTTTATGGACAGCTGGAAAAGAAAAATTCACTGAATTTTTAAAATACATAGAAAATACTACTAATTTTCTAAAATTTACACACAACATCTCTGAAACTAATGTATATTATTTGGACTTAGAAATTTACAAAGAAGAAAATGAATTACGAACTAGAATATTTAGAAAGGATACTTTTTGTAATTCTTATTTACATTTTGAGAGTGCTCACCCCTTTCACTGCAAAAGAAACATAGTGAAGGGACAGTTTGTTCGAGGAAGTAGAATGACAAGTACTGATATGGATTTTAAAAAGGAATGTGACCTCCTAGAAAAAATGTTCATAGAGAGAAGTTACCCACTAACATTTATTACACCAATAAGACAAGAGGTAGAAAAAGGGAGAAGTGACAAATTTTGTCCTTTATACAAAAAAAGAAAGGGTAATAATGTGATAGAGAGTATTAATAATAAAAAAGAAGGAGATGAATATCAGCAAACGTTGATGCTCGAATACAATAGTCTGAACAATATAGTTAAAAAAATATTTTTAAAAGAATGGGGGAAATTTATAGCCTTGACAGATATAGAAAATGTAATTACTATACCACAGAAAGTTATTTTCAAAAATTCACCAAATATAAGATGTATAATAGAAAATAGTGGTAACAATAATAAAACAGAAAAAAAGAGAAGTAGAATAGGTACATACAAATGTGGGCACTGTACCCAGTGTCCATACATTATTAATAATGATAAAATATTCTTAGAAAGTAGAGGTAGGTATGTAAACAGTGCAGAGTTTTACAATTGTGAATCGAAAGGTTTAATATATATGGCCACTTGCGAAAAATGTGGTTCGTTCTATATAGGAAAGACTGAAAGGAAATTAAAAAGAAGGATCTACGAACACGTTTATGACATTTCCATAGGGAAAGAAAGTAATGCTTTATTTAAACACACCACAGTTTGCCCAGAATATAAGTACAAATTTATGGTGGTAGAACAGATAAAAAATGATAATAGAGGAGGCTTATGGGAAGAAAGAATTGAATTTAGGGAACTATGGTGGCAGATCACTTTAGAAGCTGACAAGACACCAGGTCTGAATGATTTTATTTCCATAGTACCTCTATTAAAAATGAGAGCTGCAAAACTTTAAATGCAATAAACATGTTTGGTCAGGAGAGGGCACTGTTCTCTATGACATGAGACACAACATTTCTCTGAAAACTATTTTAATGGTTTTAATGTTCATATTTTAATGTATGTTTTAATTAATGAATGTTTTTAAAACTTCATAATATTATATTTATTAATTGCATTAATTACATTCAATTATATTTAACTGAAATGATATTTTTATATATGGAAACACACATATTTTCAAATATAAAGAACATTTTATTACTTAATTAAAAGTGAAATTCCATTGGTGGAAAAAGATGTATTCAAGTATAAATTGAGGGCTTTAGGGTATGCTGGTTATCTGATGAAGTCATTTTGATGACGAAAACGCAATTTTTTGTATGTAGAAAGCGTTTATGCTTTATTGTGTATCCGATGTTTTAACTGTGAGTTTGAATTAAAACTTGACAAGTCTGCTTTACAACTACTGCCTGGTGCTTTCTATCGTGGTTGCTGCTATTTGGATTATTTCTTGGTGACTTTTGGCAGTTTGTTCACCTTTAAACAGTTACAATTGGTTATGGTTGTATTCCAGCCAGCAGGGTTTAAATAGGGGCTGGATTCCTGCCCTTTGCCGTGATTGGTCAATTTTGAATATGCTGAGCTAAGCTAAGCAATGTGCAAACCCACTTATCTAAATAAGCATTGCTTAAAGGGGTAGATTCTAAGCACTGCTTACCAGTGCACAAATCCGCTTAGCTACGCTAATTATTGTTTAGCATTTAAATTTAAGCAATGCTTACACCGGCTAAGTATAGCTGAGTAAAATTTAGTGTTGTTCAGCTTTCATTTTATGGAGTGTGGGGTTGATTTCTTATTAATGACATCTTATGATATGCATGTTTATCTTCCATGACATCCCCCTATGTACTTTCATTACATTATATTATTTTGTGGCGATTCTGTATGGGCACTTGTTTTTTATATTGGGGTTTCACATCTGTACTACACTGACATCTTACATTTGGACCTGCTACACTACCCTGGTTAACAAATATATATTATTCACTACCTATTTATAAAAAAAGCTATTTTAGTGCTGCTTTCACATATAAAATTAATGGACTTCATTGGGGCATGAACCATGAATGACTGCAGGCTTGGTGAAAGTTCTAACCACTACACTATCTCACTTTGGCTATTTTGGCTGTATAATTCTATTTAGCTCCTTCAGATATTTAAGCTATCCTGAACACAGCTGCACAACTCGCACACCCACTCAGCTATGCTTAAACTTTAGTGGGGATGGGAAAAAATATAAATATTTGTTTTATTGTTCTTAGCTTATGGATATGCACATAGCTAACAGTCATACCTCTCCACCTCTTCGAGCATAAAATCTTGACAAAGCCTAACATGATGGGGGCACAAAGAGGGACAGATTTTAAATATTGGTCTTACAAACTTAGAAAGTTGATAAAATGATAGGTTTTACATTAGCATGACATATTTGAAGGATGTGGAGTCTTACACTTAAATGTTTGTCATTATTTAATGCTTTGATCCTCAGATCTTTGCCAGGACAGTAGGAGGAACACACCTAACATATGAGGCACAAATCTGGACATTCTGCGAATATCTGTTCGGTTAGGAGGTATGCTAACAGTGTCCGCGGACACTGGTTTTGTTTTCAAAGTGCCATACAGCACTTCCTGAGTGCAGGAGGCATGTTTACTCTGTGAGCACAGCTCGGACATGCCCCCTGCACTTGTTCATGGATTGTACCCATGCAGGTTATACAGCAGTGTGCCTTCATGAATATGCAAGGCACGCTGATGTGCTGCATGGACACAATCTGCGCCATGCAAGAATAGACTTATTCTTGCATGGAGCTTTCATGAATCCCAGGGATATCTCGCATCTAGTATTATATTAGGATTTCAAAGGTCTTCGACATGCTCAGTCATCAGCTATTTCTCAATACCCTGAATGCTATCTGCTTAGACCATCATTCTATACAATGGTTTCAATCCTAACTACTTGGTGGGCAGCAGACTGTCCTATGGTAGGGTATCTGCCTATATCCCTAGGAGTCCCACAGGGCTCCATACTAGGTCCCCTTCATTTCTCAGTCTTTATTAACGATCTTCACACCACCATCCCAAATGCAACCTGTATCCAATATGCAGATGATTCAACCTTGATATGTTCTGCCTCCTCTCCAACAAACCTATTGTCCTGAACCCAGAATACCTTCAACACAGTAGAAAACTGGCAAGCTAATCGCCGACTGTTTCTGAATCCTAACAAAACCAAGCTGATACTTTTCTCCCCTACCCTTAGGTCCTCTCCTCCATTCTTCACCATAAAATCTAACAACACCATTATCTCCCCAGATGACCAAACTAAGCTCCTAGGAGTAAAATTGGATAAAACACACTGGTTCCACATGGCTATTTGAATATCACAAAGTAATTTATTCCAAAGTAAAACAAGTAAGCGCTTTCATGGATATCATCCGCTTCATCAGACTAGAAAGAAAAATAACATTGAAATGCTTCCTTTTATATATTTAAATGAGCTAATCACTGAACTGATAAATTAAATGCCTAATTAACCTCTATAATGCTGGACTTCAGTGCAAAACGTGCTCCTACTGTATAATGTTAACACATTAAAATAGTAGTGATGCACATAAAAATGCTAGTAAAATTTGTAGCATGTCAGCAGCAAAAAATTGTCGCAAAGCCTACAAAATATTATGTTAATAAATATTGCTAAAAATATCGCAATGCTAAAATACAATTAATAAAAAACTAACTATTCATCACAACAATAATAATAAAAATAAAAATGTGCATCATTGAAAATAAAAATTCAAATCAATGCTTGAGAGCTCTAGCCTTGAGAAATGGCTTCAAGGAAACTTTACTATTGAGGCCAGGGGGTTTATCTGCCTGAAACTGTATAATCCATTTCTGTTCATTGGATTGAGTTCTATTCACCAAATCACCTCCCCTCATAGTACTATGCATGATGTCTAACACCAAAAACTTAAAACTATGCCTCGATCCTTCTTTAGCTACATGCATAGCTAGGGCACTAGTTTCCTTATCATTCTTGGTATCTCTTAGATGTTCCAATATCCTATCTTTGAATGCCCTATTGGTTTTGCCTACATAAAATGCAAAACACGTGCTGCAAAAACTAAAATAAATTACATTTTTAGTTTGACAGTCAGCATAGAAAGCACTTTCTATCTTGAACCCTAGTGATGGATGCGTAAACTGCCCTCCTATATGTACATGGGTGCATGCCAAACATCTCCTGCAGATGTATGTGCCAGTTTCCAGTTGTTCCTATGTATAGGAACTGCCATGTATAGGAAAAACATGAGGGAGAATGCTGTCCCTAGTAGTGCAGTCACAGATACACCTGACACAACCAGTCCTAGAATCCCAGGAAGGAATGATACTGCAGACAGGATAAGGATGCCGTTGATCTATGCGAGTGACAGCCATGTAGTCTGTGATGTCATTAGGAACAATTGGGATATTCTCTCTACAGTACAAGAACTAAAAGGAGTGATAGACTTTCAACCTAATTTTGCATTTAGGAAAAATAGGTCACTCAAAAAACAGCTTTGTTACAGGTTCAAGTCTATGCCTTCACACACTTTATCTCAGAGAACTGGCACATACATCTGCAGGAGATGCTTGGCATGCACCCATGTACATATAGGAGGGCAGTTTACACATCCATCACTAGGGTTCAAGATAGAAAGTGCTTTCTATGCTGACTGTCAAACTAAAAATGTAATTTATTTTAGTTTTTGCAGCACCTGTTTTGCATTTTATGTAGGCAAAACCAATAGGGCATTCAAAGATAGGATATTGGAACATCTAAGAGATACCAAGCATGATAAGGAAACTAGTGCCCTAGCTATGCATGTAGCTAAAGAAGGATCGAGGCATAGTTTTAAGTTTTTGGTGTTAGACATCATGCATAGTACTATGAGGGGAGGTGATTTGCTGAATAGAACTGAATCCAATGAACAGAAATGGATTATACAGTTTCAGGCAGATAAACCCCCTGGCCTCAATAGTAAAGTTTCCTTGAAGCCATTTCTCAAGGCTAGAGCTCTCAAGCATTGATTTGTATTTTTATTGTCAATGATGCACATTTTTATTTTTATTATTATTGTTGTGATGAATAGTTAGTTTTTTATGGATTGTATTTTAGCATTGCGATATTTTTAGCAATATTTATTAACATAATATTTTGTAGGCTTTGCAACAATTTTTTGCTGCTGACATGCTACAGATTTTACTAGCATTTTTATGTGTATCACTGCTATCTTAATGTGTTAACATTATACACTAGGAGCGAGTTTTGCACTGAAGTCCAGCATTATAGAGGTTAATTATGCATTTAATTTATCAGTTCAGTGATTAGCTCATTTAAATGTATAATAGGAAGCATTTCAATGTTATTTTTCATTCTAGTCTGATAAAGTGGATGATATCCGTGAAAGCACTTATTTGTTTTACTTTGGAATAAATTACTTTGTGATATTCAAATAGCCATGTGGAACCAGTGTGTTTTTTTCCATTTTTGCTCCATTTATCATATCATTTGGTTCTCCAGTCAGTTTCAGAGGTTTTCTGTTGTTAAGCTCCTAGGAGTATTAATTGACAGCAACCTTAAATTTTGATGTGCATGTTAACCGTACTATTAAGTCCATTAACAAAAAACTTGGCTCCCTGTACAAGCTTAAACCTTTTGTCACCCCTCTTGCTAGGACTGCTAGTGCATGCTCCCATCTTCTCTCTACCCTTCTTTATAAACTACCTATCTATATCAAACAAAGCTACTCATTAGCACTCTTCAAGAAAAATCTTGATGAGTGGATGGGAAATAGGAAATTCACCCTGGGGATCACCTCTGTGGCTCTGCTCGACAGTGGCACAGGAAAATAATTTTCTTGGGTGGCAAAAGCCAGGGTACCTTTTTGACTGGGCTTGTATAAGCCCCAGGGCCGATAGCCTAGTACCTACCTATGCCTCCCCCATATTCACCAACCTGACCAAAACTGATCTCAACAAACTATCCTGCTGTTACACATAACTAGATTCGCTACTGGCGTGGCATATAGGACTCATCATTGTCAAAACCTGTATCTTCAGGATGGCTAGAATTTCCTACCCATCTGCAGTCCAACCAGCTCATAGTAGCACAAAAAGTCCTTTACCAATCTGAAAATACCCCTGCCCTCAAAAACATTATTAGCCCCCATAGTGCCCTCAGGCCATTACACTCATCAAATAAACTAAAGGTACTGACCCAAAAATCCAACAACTCTGCTGGAGGTGCTCTGTTGCCAACTCTGTTGGTAAAACATGGAATCGACTTCCTGCAGACCTTACCCAAGAATTTTCACTACCCCTATTTAAAAAAGGCCTTAAAATACATTAAATCACACTACCTTTGCACTTGCTCAAACTCGGACTAGCTCCACCTCTAAAATAAGTGTTTCATTCCTCAACTGCATTTTAACAATCTACTTATGCTACCTTACAAATGTATGACTGTATAAATTGACAGCTTTTATCTGTTTGCATCCTGTGTTTAAAATTTTGATATGTATTGAATTTTTCTGTTTTTGTTAAGTGGAGCTTTTCTCCCTGGGCCTCCGCTGAAAATGAAAATGTATCCATTCGGACTACCCCGGTCAACAGATGTAAAATAAAATAAAATAAATAAATTTAATGGCTAGGCTTGTAAAGACTCTCGGGTCAGTAGCCTAGTAATGTCCGATGAACCTATGAACTTATAAAATAGACAGTCACATCTCATCCATGCCTGAAAAGACTTAGTATTATGAAGCAAAACTTAAGTACAAAATGAAATGCTTTACACAGCATGTAGCAACCACATGTATGTCCAAAATATCTACAGTAGGATTCATTAGGTAACTGATATCCATCATTATTTTACAGTATCCCTCACTGATTAACCAGATCCGATTATATGTAGAAAATTAACCTTTCAAATGTCATTTCACCTAAAAATATCAGTACAACAAAATAAAGTAAAATGTCACACATATTCATGCAACTGACATGCATGTATTTCTTACTGAATACACATTTACATGTGACCACTGTATTTTATATAGGGATATTATGAAGTATTCAGAAAAAAAAGTTCACTGTGTTATGGCAAATGGTGTATGTAGTGTAGGGCATTACACAGAGAGGTAAATTCAGACATGCAGTGCAGTTGTCCTGTCAGGGAAGTGGCATGACATGTATTGAACACAAATTAATGTATTATGACATGAAAATGGGTGTCAATATGCTAATGAGAGACATTACAAATGCACATGATGAACTAATTAGCACAATGAACCACAGTGATCATATACTCCGAACACCGGGATTTTCTGGTATACAGAAGCTTCACTCACATTATGATCCTTGGAGAATCACCATGCGCAGAGCAAAATGTGTAAGTGCCTACCTTCGAAGCCAGTATCCATAAAGATGATTGTCACTGACCTCTGCATCACAGAAAGCTAACATATCATACCTTCCATGAGCAGGACATTGGCTGCTACAGTGCATAGTGATCCACCATACAGAAGTTTGTTGACATGTGCTACTATCACATGGAATCAAGGGCAATGGATGCAACGTTTATACTAGTGGACATGAAGGTTTGTGTAATCCTTTCTATAGGGACTTTTCATTGTCTGACAGGGGACACATTAAGAGTTTCTCAGTGGTCAGCTTTCTGAACCCAACAAAACTTATTTGTTATGATGCTGCAGTTTGTGGGCAATATTTACTTTCTATGACAACAGATCAGATGATCACTTTTATGTAGGTATTCTACAGCATTGCTCATTCTATGAGTCCTGTAGGCCTTTGGCTGCACCCACATTGTCATCAAGACCCCATTTGCTGCAGTCAAGATCCCATTGACCACCTGGAAAGGCTTTATTTCATCAGCTGCAAAGTGTGTGTAATGCAAAGAGTATTATATGTAGTGTGTCTGTGCACCATCAGTGCAATTCTCATGATTCCCACATATGGCACATAGGCAACCTAAACCAGTGTGTTTCATATAGCTTGCCTTTCTGTGGGATCATCTAATTCATAAGTGCACACATTGCCACCCACTTAGTCTTCAATATGCTATTTCCATGGATATAAGCAGCAAGCCACAGAAAATGTATTCTACTGTTTTGTGTTACAGGTCTTGGAAATGTGGCTGATTACCCCCATTCTTAACTGACAGACCATGGTGGAGATGGTGTGTAACGTGCAATACCACACTTTTGCAGATACAGGTCTTTATCAAAAATGTGTTTGGACTTATAAAAGGCATAACTCAGCCTCTTGGCTATATCTATTGGCACACTGCTGTATACATTGGATAACTGCAATAAGATAATTATTATCCACAGCATGTTACAAAATATGATGCTGTGAAAACAATACAAATGTGTGAACATCAAATGAGAGATACATGGCAGTGGTGGAGGAAAAGGTGGGTATGAAATCCAAGGAATGAGTTGGGGCAATGACCTATGAGAGGCAGAGGTAGATACAACATCTGGTGGCAGTGTCTGGCCAACAACTATTGACCATGAATGACATGAAGAACAGAGACTGAAACTAATGCATGCATGAACACACACAGGCTATGCATTATCTTGCATTGACTAGCCACACTGTGCATCAGACATTATCATGTCCACACAAGACAGGCCACAGTCATCATTTGCCAAGGTAATGTGGGGTACTATGGCAGAGAAAAACAACATTTACCAGAGATAGAAGGGCTTTGAGAGATGGATGTTGTAACCATTCATAGAACTTTGAAGCTGAGATAAGTCAGAGATCACACTGTTTAGTGCTGCATTGGAAAATCCATGATCCTCCAGTCTCAGAACTAGAGGCATCCAGTCAAATAGATGGAGTATCACTTTGGCAGCATGCACAAGAACCCCTCTGTGGCCTTCATGTGAGGATGCAGTAGAGGTTTCTCTGCCCTAACCTCATAAACAGGTATGGGCAGAGGCAACAATAACTGCCCCTGGAAGAGTATATGCCATCTGCATATACCTGACGTGTGACCATGAACCTTGAATTTGTCTCCTACACAGCCAAGAGGACACTTACCAGACTCCTCATGGATGCACCACTGGTTCTCAAGTGGTCATGTCTGCTCCATGTCCTTGTATGTTATGTCACTCTGCATGCATCACAGAACTTCCTGCAATCCCTGCAGTGATTGCACTCCCTCTACCAGGACATACATAGTGTCATATGTGCCTGGATCACTGTCCTGCACATCCACTTACTGAGGCCAGTGGCGAGACCCAGGTCAAGGAATGTCCTAGAGGCATGGCAGTGATAGTTAGCTACATGTTCCTCCTCTATGGTGAGTTTATACCACTTGGAGGCAGTGAGGCCCTCTGTTACTATCTATGTATGTGACTAGGGTGGAGTTAAAGCTGACAAGCTGGCCAGCACTTAACAAAAGGAATGCCAGGGTTTTTTTTGTTCCCCCACCACAATATCATCACTAGGGAACATATGTGTGCCCTCCAATGTCAGGATTTCTGCTGACAGTTGCCATTATGTCATTGGACTGTGCCATTGCAGGATGCCATCATTGTCAGCAACAGGTAACCTGCAGACATCAGATATGTACCAATCTGTTGAGCAAAACTTTCCACCAGTGGCACGTGTGAAAATATAATGATAACATACCCGTGGCACACACACTAACCTGTAGTACACAGACTGCTACATTACAATTTACATAGTCTATGGGCACATGCATATCATATGGTGCAGATTGTCACAGCAGCAGCCCTAATGTATAAGGAGAACAGATGTATATTGATGATCTGCTGTCTAAACTATTTGTACTAGTTAGTCATTGTACCACAAGACATGAAACACACTAGTACTAACCTGGTGCACCCCCAGCTGACACACAGTCAGTTGCCACCAGCTACTGCCACATCCAAGCCATTATAAGGTATGATCATTCTCTCACCTGTCCTAGACAAGAATACCACAAATTTCAGCACATATGGAAAATTCATCTGTGTTAGCAGTTCACCTGTCTCTAGTAATTGCATTTGCCATGCAGTATAACAGGACCTTGGTGATACACTTGTACTACGCTCCTATTATGGCCACCCACAGTACAGATGTCCTGCAGCACTGGTACCAGAAGTTCATGACTACTTTTCCCTTCTCAAAGACAAGCATGCCATATGTACAACACCTGTAGCATAACGTCTGTCACCAGTGTGGTGAACATTTCTATTCATAGTCTTATCTCATTCCCATGACACAGTGTGAATACTGATGGTTACATATGTGAATCAGCGCATGTACCTGTGTGTGTCTGTGTCTATGTGAGTGTGAATGTCCTTGCTAGTCACCAATGTTTCTGCAATATCCCCCACAACCTATTTGATGGTCACAGACCTGTCTGCTACTATGTTGTCACCATTTAAATACTGTTGCATACTGACAGAAGCAATAGGCATATTATTACTGCTTGCCATCCTTATGATACATGATTGTCCACCCTACATAGCATGAACTGGATGGAGAGATGAAAACAGTGCAAAAGGAAAAAGGAAGCGAGTTGTTTTGTACTGAAATCATCCTCAAGCCTTGGTGGCTACCATCACAGGGTGAGCCTGTTCTTAACTAAATCCCACCAAGGTGAAACTGATGTATAGACTGATATATATACACACACACACACACACATATACATATACATATATATATATATATATATATATGTGTGTGTGTGTGTGTATGTGTATATGCATAAAAACAGTGTATAACTGTGTGATAGTAGAAAAAACTCACTCATTAATTCAAGTAAATGTTGAAAGCAGTAAAGATGTCTCACATAAAGAACACCAAAGCCAAGATATTTCCCTATTTCCATGCAGATGCTGAAAGAACAGAAAACAAAAACACAAACCATAGAAGAAACTCTCAATCAGGAAGAAAACAATTTAAAGGAAGACCTGCTCAATTTTATTCAAATGGATAAATATTATAATATGTATGAGAGACAGAGACTGCCAAAAGTGAAAAAGACACAGATTGTTAAAAACCTACTAAGCCAAATTAATAAAATAATTTAAGTATTTTTTTCTCTGTTTTTTTTCCGACTGCCTTTTAACAAGTGAATTTCTAACTGATCTGTGCTTTAAAAAAATTTAAATTGCATTTGCCGTCTGCTTTTTACAGTTTTTGCACTTGTTTTATATCAATTTAAGTTGTTTTTGTATTGTATAACTGTTGTAGGCTACACACTAAAGTGCGCTAGCCTGTTTATAGCATTCACAGTGTTTTCTGTGTGTTTTTCTGCTGTTTCCTGAAAAAAATAAAAATAAATAAAAATTCTCTTTTCCCGCCTTTGCTGAAATAGATTAGTCCAGATTTCAGGTTTTGCTGAATTCCGGACTGTGGTATAGTTTCCTGTGTTGCCCATATCCTTACTTGGATAGGAGGAAGCTTCTCTGTTCACCAGTGAGAGTGGGGAGCTTTGAACAGCCTATCTGTCCCTGGAGGAGTGGTCTCTTACCCTCACCATGAATGATGCTACAGTATAAAGACAAAATGATCAATTTTAACAATTGGCTAAAGTATTGGTGTCATTCAAAGGGGATCCAGTGTCTGTCAGCCTGGGATGACATGCTATGGAGGCTTGCACCTGTCACCCTGGAATACTGGCTAAGGCTCTTGCCACCCCCATAGTGCCCTTTTTAGGCAAGGCTCAAAAGACAAACCCACCTCCATAGACAACACAAGGAAAAATAAACTAAGGGTAATGCTGCTCAACGTCAGAAGTCTAAACCTCAAGATGCACACACTCGAGGCTCTCCTCAGTGTGGTGAATATCGATATCTGTGCAGTAACAGAAACCTGGTTCAAGGCTCCTGAGAGCACCCCAGCACTACCAGGTTATAGCTCATACCATGCTTTAAAACTCGACCGAACCACAAAAGGAGGGGGAGTATCCATATTCATCAAAGATACCCACATCTCCAGGTTAGTGGCACTGCACGAAGCATCGGAGACCATCCATGTGCAACTGACAGTGGGCAAAACTGCCTTTCAGTTTGTAGCCTGCTACAGACCACCCTCCCAAACTTAGGAACCCCACTCAGCTTTCCTGAGAACACTGGATAATATGAAGGTCTCTCCAAACACCATCATATTGGGTGACTTCAATTACCCAAACATAGACTGGGAGCACTACTCAAGCCCCAACACCCTCGCCCAATGGTTCCTAGAATTTATAAACTCAAATGCTATGGAACAACTGGTCACCACTCCCACAAGAGGGGAAAACATATTGGACCTGATCATCACCAACATGGGGACTCTATGTTCCATACCAGAGGTATACCCCTCATTGGTAAGATCTGACCATAAATTAATCTCACTGGACATCCATATCCCGTCCCGACACCCAGCCAAGGAAACCACGGTGAAGAACTTCTCAAAAGCAAACTTCACACTTCTCAAAACCGAAGTGGAATCCTTCAAAGCCCCCAGGCCAGTGGAAAATACGGCCCAAACCGCAGAATCCTTTACAAACGCATTCTATGGACACCTACAGGAATGCATGGATCGTGCTATCCCAAATAAAACCAAGACCCACTCCTCCAAAGTCAGGAGACCTGTCTGGTGGACCCCAGCCATAAATAAGCTATACAACAGAAGGAGGAAGCTACTACATGATAGAGCAAAATCCCAAAAAGGGAAGGCATCTCTGATCAGTACTAGCAAGAAACTACGATCTTTCATAAAATCATCTAAGGCCAGCTTCAAAAGAAAAATTGCACAAGACGCTAAAGATAATCACAAGGCCTTCTTTAGTTATGTCAGGAACCTGGGTGGCAACTCCCAAATATGCTCTGAGTTAGTGCAAAATGACATAAAATACACTGAACCCACAGACATTGCCAACATCCTGGAAGACAGGTTCAGTGCAAACTTCTCCCCCCCTTCCCCCCCAAAAGAGAAAATGTCTATCCCAACAGAGTGTAGCCTCCCTGACATCACAGATGCACAGGTGAGAGCTGCCCTCTCCAAAGCAAAACACAGCATCAATGGGACCTCCAAGAAGAACTGAACCCTCACATAAAGGCAATGTTCAATCCCAGCCTTACTACAGGATATGTACCCAAGGAATGGCGTACAGCAACAGTGGTCCCACTCCACAAAGGTGGTGCCACAACGGACCCCAGAAACTATCGCCCTATAAGCCTGACTAGCCTGGTCTGCAGAGCTATGGAGCGTATCATCATGGAACTCATAAACAAAGACATTGGGAACCTCCAAACACTGGATCCTCCCCAATTCGGCTTTGTTAAGGGCAGATCTTGCCTCTTGAACCTGGTCAACTTCTTTGAAACAGTCACTAAGGCCATAGATGAAGGGAAGGTAGTCCACACAGCCTACCTGGACCACACAATACCCCACTCGGGCATCATAAATA
The DNA here is from genome assembly GCF_019279795.1 of Protopterus annectens. Lineage (NCBI taxonomy): Eukaryota > Metazoa > Chordata > Ceratodontiformes > Protopteridae > Protopterus > Protopterus annectens. Next base: position 94,460,809 of record NC_056750.1, read on the forward strand.
AGCTCACCAGCTTAAATATCAACCCCTATGTCACAAGATGGGTTGCAAACTGGCTCAGGGATAGAACCCACATGGTCAGAATTGCAGGTGCCATGTCAGACTCTAAACCAGTTACAAGTGGCGTCCCACAGGGCTCAGTCCTGGGACCTCTCTTGTTCGGTATATATTTCTCTGAGGTACAGGCTAACACGGGAGGACTATGGCTGACCAAGTTCGCAGATGACTGCAAACTGGGTGCCATAATCGACTTGCTGACTGACACAAGCATCCTCCAAAAGCGTCTTACAGAGACAGATAACTGGTGCCAGAGCCATGGCCTAAAGCTAAATGCCACAAAAGTGCATAGTCATCCCCTTTGGGAAAAACAAAGTGCCCACAAATTACCACATAGGTGGTAATCCATTAAGTATGGAATAAGTCTATCTCAAACGTTATGGTGTTATGGTCCGAAAATGGACATGAGGAGGATCAAACAGGTTTTATAAAAGATAGGAACACTTATGACAACATTAAAATAATTCTTTCCTTAATTGATTATACAAATGTCACAAAAAACAAAATGAATGTTATTAGCTTAGACATAAATAGCGCATTTGATTCAGTGAACTGGGATTATCTGTGGTTAGTTTTAGAAGAATATGGCTTCTCAAACAACTTCACTTTGTTAATAAAATCATTATATGAAAAATCATTGGCTTATATAAAACTGGGATCTTGTCTGTCTAAATCTATTAAAATAACTAAGGGCACAAAACAAGGCTGCCCTCTTTCTCCGTTATTGTTTGCTAGTCATTGAACCCTTAGCAAATAATATACGTATGGATAAAAATATTGAAGGAATACAACTAGACAACAGCCTAGAGCTTAAAATTCAACTTTCTGCTGATGATATTTTAATTACCTTAAAAAATAATAATAGCAGTTTAAAAGCATTATGGGACTCAATTCAAAACTTTCAAAACTTTTCAAGTCTTAAATTTAATGAGAACAAAACAAATGTATTGCTTATAAATACTAATTAAAAAGATCTAAATAAAAAATATCATAAATATATCTCTACCGATAATATAATTAAATACTTGGGAATTATAATAACTAACAATCTAGATACTACAATTGAAACTAATTATAAAGTGACCTTAAATAATATTAAAAAGCTAATACAAAGATGGAATAAATTCTTCTTTTCAATGGAAGAAAGGCTTTATATAATTAAAATGATCATATTTCCAAAAATTCTTTATGTCATACAAGCTTGTTCTTTGCCACCAGCTAAATCGCACCTAAAACAATTAAATGATTTAATGGTAAGATTCCTATGGTATCCAAAAAAACCAAGGATAGCTATGAAGTATCATCTAGATGATGGGGATATAGGTGGCATAGGTTTACCAGACATAGAAATATATTTGCATTCATCCATTATTAAAACAATATCATTATGGCTAAATACAAAATATACATCAAAATGGAAGCTAGTTCATGAGAGAATCTGGTTAAAATCAGGATTTGTAGTAGCAAAAACGTATACAGATTTCATACCAAACAATTTTCTATGGCTGATGAAGGAATATATGATGATACATAAGAATAAAAATATAAGTTCCAAATACATTACTTATACATTAAAATTTTCCAAAATCTTATTAATAGCAATCCTGATATTAAAGCATGGTCATTTCATTTATATCCAGTAGCGTACACAAGGTAATATAATAACATTTAATATGGAAGTAGTCAACATGCTTAAAGAAAAGGGATTAATATATTGGCATCAATTGTTAAACTCTGGAAAACCTCTGACAATAGACCAGATTAAACAGAAATTAAATATGGAAGATAGTTTGTGGTTACATGTACAAGAATTAAGACAGTATATATTAAGCAAACAAGAAACAATGCAACCATCAATAAGACAAAATGTTCCTAACCTTATAGAACATATAATATTACTAATGAATCAACCCATTACTGGAAAGGGATACTTATCATCTATTTATAAAACAAACAAAAATATAATGCATAATAATGACAAAATATGGAATTATTATACATCAGTTAATGGACATGTGCCAAATGACAGAGATAAAAAATTCTTCTCTCTCCAAAGCAGACATCACTTTCATTACATTGGAGACTTTTACATGGCAATTCATACACAGATCTTATGTAACCCTCATAAAATGGAACTTATGTTTAAGAAAAATATTGGCTGCTGGAGATGTGATTTATCAATAAAAGCAGACTGACAACATATGTTCTGAACGAATGCCATTTGATTAAACCATATTGGGATAAAATAAATTATTTTCTGCAAATGGTATTCAATGATAAATTCCAGATTTCCAAATCTATTATTTTGTTTAATGCACCTGTACCTGACTGTGTGCCAAGAACAAAATATGTAATCTTATGGACTCTCCTAGCTATTGCAAAGAAGAACATTACATCAAACTGGAAATCCAAAGCTTCTCCAACTTTTAAGCAATTCATGAATATGGTGTCAGCAGTATTGCAATTGGAAATGAACACTATTAAATGAAGAACTGAAAGAACTACATCATTATACGTAGCATGGCAAAAAGTAACTGAAATACTGGAGAATAATGACTGCAGCAGATTATAATCAGGAAACAATTGTATAGAAAGTCAATTATATGTCAACAATAGACACCCTTGTAAATACTTTATTTTGGTTTTAATGTTTGATATCTGTTTAGAGGTTTTAGCCTACCTTTTTAAATAATTTGTAAATACTTCATTGTCATAAATAACCTGCATTCATGTTTTCTTGTTTTTGGAAATGAATAAAAATATTTAAAAAAAAAAAAAAAGTATGGAAGAAGTCATTAGGGATTTGGGGACCCAAATAGATAGCAATCTCTCCTTTGACAGTCATGTTGCCAAAGTGGTTAGAAAGACCTTCTATATAGCCCACCTTATCACAAAAGGGTTCACATCTAGATCAAGAGAGGTCATTGTGCCCCTCTACTCATCACTCATCAGGCCCATAATTGAATACAATGCCCCATTTGGGATGTACCTTACCTGACACCTGCAGCAACTGGAAAGACCCCAAAAGTACCTCACCAAGAGGATCAATGGACTCAAACAGATGCCCTACGCAGTTAGGCTAAAGAAACTCCAGCCCTACTCAGTTGCTAACCGCCTACTCCGAGGCAATCTGTGCCTGACGTATAAAGCCATATCCAAACCAGAATTAATGGACATGCTCCACCTCAGGAAATCCAAATCCCTTAGAGCCACACGCTCCAGGGACTTAAACCTCAGCACAGAAATAAATAGGACATGCTGGAGGGACAGATTCATATCCCAGAGGCTCCCCTCACTCTGGAACAAAATCCCAATCCATGTTATGCAGAGCCCCTCAATGACCCTCTTCAAGAGAAATCTTGACGAGTGAATGGGAGATCATAGGTTTACCCCTGGGATCTCTTCTTTGTCCGTACTAGACAGAGGCACAGTAAACTAACCTTAAAAGGGACATCTTCTGTGACCTACTATACAGAGGCACAGTCAACTAATTTAAAAGGGTGGCGAAAGCCAAACACACTCTGGCTAGGCTTATAAATGCCCTAGGGCAGATAGCCTAGTATCAACCTATGAACTATAAAGAGAGATCCAGACAATATAACAGAAATTAACAGACTAGAATGTTGTGCAGTGAAACTAATAACAGACAAGGTATTCCCAAGAAAGAATAAATTAATAAAGTAACATAATGGGACAAATAGATTACTACCATGGAAACACCAACTAGAAGCAGTTGTGAAACTATTAAGAAAAGAAGTATCATTCTTGGAAGAAGATGGAAAAAAAATAATACTAGAAAAGTGAAAGAATTAAAACAAAAATACAACATCAAAGCAGATCAGGATTTGAGTTATACTACTTCTAACAATAAATTAAAATTCCTCACTTGGGATTATAGAATACTTACAAATATATACGACCAGTCATATACTGGTACATTTTATTGCAGTTACTATGAAGAAATGGCAAGCCACTTTGCAGTTGAACAACAAAAATGGACAAATTGCTGTCAAGGATATGAACAGCCAGCATGGAATATTTCAATGTGATCCTTTGTCACTTATTTAACAGCCTAGGTCACAGATTCAATCTGACTCCAAGAAAATCATCAAGTGAAAGGATATCTCACCTACTTTTTGTGGACGACTTGAAACTATATACTTCTTTAGACAAACATCTGAAAGAGCAGCTACAATTTGTTAAAGCTTTTTCAGATGAGAGAGAAATGTTATCTGGTCTCGACAAATGTGCAAAAGTAACATCTGAAAGAGGAAAATTGAAGAATCAAGAAAAAAATAAAACTTGAGGAGGAATGTGTTATAAAATATTTGTAACAAGAAGGAGTTTGCAAATATCTTGGAGTAGATGAAGGTGCAATAATACAGCATGAAAAATTGAAAGCAAGGCTCAATACCGAATATTTTAGAAGACTAAAATTAATCCTTAAAAAAGTTCAAGCTATAAATCAACTTGTACTTCCTGTTTTCACTTATAGCTTTGGGGTGATTGACTGGCCACAAAAAGACCTAGCTAAGCCTGACAGGAAAACAAGAAAATTGCCTCACACCTATCAAATGATATACAAGAACTAGTGTTTGACATAATTATTTATTCCTCGGTCTGAAGGAGGCACGAGACTCCTTGAAATTGACTACACACATAGGTCGGCAACTGTAGGATTGCATATGTGTTTACTGACATTATCAGAGCCAAGCATATTAAAAGCTGTAAAACATAAACAAGATAAGTCCAAGATGACCTCCTTGCTTAGCTTAGCAGTAGCCTTTAGAAAAAGCAAGCATGGAAATCCAAGCAAACATGGTTAAAAATCAGGTGGCAACAGAAACTGCAAAAAAAACAAAAAAAAGAATACAAAGAATGGTATCAAGAAAAAAAGAAAAGGCAAATGGAAAATCACAAGAAATATAAAGATCTACTGGAACATCCACATGTTGCCCAAGAATTGTCGTGCAAATGGTTTAGATGGGGTAAATTTAAACCAAAAGATAAAAGATTTATATTGGCAGCCCAAGACAGTGGATTACGCATCCATAGAAAAGGCAGGAGATACAGACAATTGTAAGTTTTGTGGTACAGAACTAGAAACAGTTACATATCTTGTTAATGAGTGCAATAGACTCGTTGCTGAATGTTTGTCTACTGAAAGGCATAATGTGGCAAGACTGTCACACTAAAAAGTTTGTAAATGTTATAACATAGAGGCAGCTAAGAGACTTTGGAAACATGAACCGCAAAAGATTGTTGAAAATAACAAATTAATGATCACATGGGACCACCTCATATCAGCAGCTAAGAAGGTAGAAGCAAACAGGCCAGATATTGTAGATGAAGAGAAAAAGACAGATATAGATTTGATTATTGAAATTGTTAAACTCCGTGACTACAGCATCTTACAAACTGAAAGTCACAAATATGTAAAATATCAGGACTTGCAAGCAGAAACTAGAGCAATGTGGAATGAGGATACACAGATAGTTCCAATTGTAGTAGGTGCAACTGGGCTAATAAAAAAGAATCTTCAATCACATCTAAATGTAATAGCAATAAAAGTAACCTCTTATAAACTGCAAAAACAGGCGATTCTGGTGACATTGTGGGTGCTGAGAAGAGCATTCATATCAAATGTCAAAACAAGAATATAGGGAATCTCCAAACTCTGGATCCCACACAGTTTGGTTTTGTGAAGGGTAGATCATGCCTGGTCAACTTCGTCGACTTCTTTGAGTCAGTCACCAGAGCTGTGGATGAAGGCAAGGTAGTTCATACAGCCTACCTTGATCTGACCAAGGCGTTTGATACCATTCCCCATTCAGGAATTATAGAAAAACTCACTAAGCTTGGCATCAACCCCTATATCACTAGGTGGGTTGCAAACTGGCTCGCAAATACAACCCAAGGTGTGAAAGTAGCTGACTCCAAGTCAGACTGCTGACTAGTCACAAGTGGAGTCCCACAGGGTTCGGTCCTGGGTCCTCTCCTGCTTGGTATCTACTTCTCTGAAGTCCAGGCCAACACAAAGGAACTCTGGCTAACAAAGTTTGAAGATGATTGCAAGTTGGGAGCTATTATTAATTCCCCAAGAGATGTTGACATCCTACAGAATGGCCTCACAGAGACCAATGACTGGTGTCAGAACCATTGCCTTAAGATCAATGCCAAAAAATGTGTCATAATCCTCTTTGGGAAAAACCCAGTTGCCATGAATTACCACATTGATGGTAGTCCACTGAACACAGAAGATGTTATAAGAGATCTGGGAACACAGGTTGACAGCAACCTCTCTTTTGACCACCACATTGCCACTGTGGTCAGAAAGTCCTCCTATGTGGCACATCTCATTACTAAGGGTTTTCCATCCAGGAAGAAAGAGGACATTGTCTCCCTCTACTCTTCCCTCATTAGGCAAGTCATTGAGTACAATGCCCCATTTGGCATGTACCTCACTAGACACCTGCAACAACTGGAGATGCTGTAAAAGTATCTCACAAAGAGGATCCTAGGCCTTAAACACTTGCACTATATGGACAGACTCAAAAAACTCCAACTATTCTCTGTCTCATATGGCCTACTTAGAGGCGATCTCTGCTTGACTTAAAAAGCCATGTTTGACCCAGCTCTGTTAGAAATGCTACATCTAAAGAAATCCCAATCACTCTGCACCACAGCTCCAGAGACCTCAACCTCATTACCACAATTAACAGAACATGCTGGAGGGACAGGTTCATAAACCAGACACTGCGCATGCTACGGAACAGATTTCCCATATATGTCAAGCAGAGCACCTTGCTGACCCTCTTCAAGAGAAATCTTGATGAGTGGATGGGAAACAGAAAATTCACCCTGGGGATACCTCCAGTGGCTCTACTCGACAGAGGCACTGGGAACTAAGGTCGGGTGGCACTATGCCAGGGTAATCCTTTGGCTAGGCTTGTAAAGGCCTCAGGGCCATTAGCCTAGTACATGCCTATGAACCTATTAACCTAAGACTGAAGCAAAACTGATTTCATAAACATGTGAAGAAATTAAAACAGGACAGTAATCTATCCTGACCTTGTTCCTGATAGGCAGACCTCTCACACATGCACGCACAAAGAAGAAGTTCCATATGCCATGCCATTGTCCCAGTACCAACGCTAGTTAATCTGGAACCTTATTAAATCTTATTAGATCTTCTAACAATACAACTATCCAACCTGATACCCACACAAAACTCCTAGGGGTCATTATCGATAACAAAGTAAAGTTCAACCTACACATACTCCAGCGTATAAAAAAAAAAAAAAAACAGAAACTAGGTCTGCTATATCGGAACAAAAAATTCCTAACCCCTGAATCTAGACTTACCCTAGGCCAGGCACTCCTTCTCCCCTTCCTCTTATACACCGCCCCAGTTCTTACCAATATCCAGGCCTCCACTCTAAATAAACTCCAACAGACTCACCATAAAATAGCCAGATTCATTACTAACTCCCCATACAACTCACACCACTGCATTTCTTTAAACTCTCTTCAATGGCTTGAACTTCCCCAATTTCTACTATCTTATCAGTTTCATGTTACACTCTATTCTTTATAAAACCTCCTTTTGTCCATCTTTATCTTCCTTAGTCTCCATCTGCATCCCATCCCAGACCCCCTGTACTTCTAACCAACAATTAATTGATGTCTACCACCCAAAAAGGTCAGTATGCAAACTACTCTACAAATACTCTCTTGCCCATGCTTGGAACAAACTTCCCCTTGACTTACATTCAATCTCCCACACCTCACACTTTAAAAATGAACTAAAAGCTTATTTTCTCATTTGCAGGACATGCCCTTGTCATGACACCCACCTAGTTTTCCTTCCTTTTATGTACCCTCAAAAGGACCATACTTAGTACCTCATTATACCTTTCTCTCCAATGTGTCTACTATACATTTGCATAATTTTATACAAACAAAAAATGTTATTGTTGACCTATTGAACTACATCAATGTAAAATGATGTTACTAAGCTTTTTTTTAATGCAACTTTAACTTTTTGCATGTAACCCAACATATGTGAATCTTTTTGCTATAACTGCTATTATATCAATATTGTTTAAAATTGTACTTGTGTAAAAGTGTACTACTGGAGCTTTTCTCCTCAGGTCTCCACTGAAAATGGGCCACAAGCCCAGTTGGACAAACCCGGTTAACAAATGTCAATAAATAAATAAATAAATAAATAAACCCTGATCAGTTCTCCAAACTTGCTCACCTCAACCATGAGCTGAGGGAAAAAAATGTCCCCTGTAACTCCAGCAAGATGCTTGCTACAACTGTATAAGCATCTTAATGCAGTAACTACAATATACTGAGTTTCACTGCTAGCCTGAATGAAATATTATCATTCATTTGTGAAACCTCTGTATGCCTGCTTTTCATAAATGGATGCTGCTCCATCAACACCTGCCAATCACACTAACAGTTTGCTTGCCCTGCTCTAGTTACAGCTCTGCCTTGCCCCACACACTCCAGTGCTCACTATTTGCTCCTGTTGTTTCCATGCACCTTTGTGTGCACCTTACAGTACTGAGGTCCATTACTAGTTGTCCTGTCAGAATAGCTATACAGCAGTTCACTGTATTCACTATATTTCAAATTCCTAAAACTGTTCCTAACACAGTCTCCAACCATAAATGAAGCAGATCTTTTATCATGAAAAAAATTGGCCTTGTTGTGTAGCTGCTATGCTAATGATGTAATTTACTGCAACTGTTTCTGAATCATTTCTCTAATGTAATGTACTATCTGCCACAGTCAGTGCTATCATGCATTCTCTGCTGGTTTCTAGCCTAGGCGATCATGTGCACAGACCACATGTGCATGGACACAGTGAAGCTCATAATACCACATAAACTTGCTGGAGGTATCATAGATGCAGGTCATGAGATGTCCAGAGCATGCAACCATGCATGCATGTAGGGCTACCATTTTTCTCCTTGCTCTGACCTGCAAAATAGACATGACTTCTCAGGTGCTCATTTTAACAGGGATGCTACCTGTCTTGGCCAGGAAACTGTAAGCTCCTGCCACCTGCTGCACAGAGAACTGAGCTATTATGATATCCACCCTTCTATAAGACTGATAACTTTTCACCAACATACCTGGGCAGTGAGTGATGTCATTTACATCAACCAGTCTGGTGAGCAGTGTAGATGAGTATAGTGACCTTCAGGGGCACCAACCAGAGCTGCTCCATCAGTAGGATACAGGGATAAGGGAAACAGATGCAGCTTTCTTTTGAAAGCATTCTGTACTTCTGTACTTGATGGCACTTTATAGTCTGTTACTTATTATTATGATTATCTTATGTTTCCAGGGATATTTAGTACTCATTACTGCGTCTTATATGCTTTAGAGCAGAAGAGGAGATAATAGTACATTTGGGTGGCCAGTTTAAGAAGAAGTGACAGGTTGCCCAGGCAGCAGGATGTATAGTTTATAACTTTCTGTTCCATAATATTTAAAACAAATTGCCATACACTTTTATAGGTTAGTACTAAGCTAACTGCCCTTGCGAGCCATTTAAGCCTAGCCAATTATCTCTTGTGAGACTCCAACCCTGTACCTTGTGTTTGTAAGGCAAACACCTTAACCATTAGGCCACCCTCTCAACCCAGACATGTACAAATCTACTGTATTTGTTTCTCACTTTCGTTTTTGTTGTCATTGTATAGGGTCAGTTGTATTGCAGGCTGTGGTGAGGCAGTTGTCATCTTGGGCTTCAACAGCCACCATGCATACTGCCTGGACACAATCAGTCCCAAAGTCTGTCTTTCTGCAGAATGATGGACACCACATGGAAAGCAAACTGGAGGGCTTGCTGGTAGCTTCTGAAGCAATATCTCATGAAGGGGGGGCAAGGATCCACCTCTGAGAATGATCTGAAGCATTCCCTCCTCGGTTATCTGTTAGCAAGTGTGGTGATTAATGACAATGGAGGTGGCCCAAAAGCAAGATACCCACTTTGGAAACGTGGATTGCCTTCTTAAGCAGCTGATAGAGAAGTATGGATGACCCTTTCCATTAGGCCACAGGAGGTAGCACTCACTCATGATATTAGCCATGGAAGTGCCAAACATCCAGTTGATCCCCCCATGGCCAGTGAGGCAGACCTTCCATAACCCTACCTATCCCCTCTAATAGTGCTCTCCTTCCATCTATGTCACTTCGTGTAACCCCTGATTGTAGTCAACTGCTCCCCATCACCAGCTATCTGCCCTCAGTCAGTCTGCAAATCTCTATTATCAGTTCATCTCCTCTGTTAATACCTTCCCTGTCATTCTTTGTCTACAATGTACATTTGTCTGAACTTGTTTCCTACCCTATACTCCCTTTTCTCTCCACATTTACTCCCTGCTACCATCCCCTCCTACCTTTCTTAAAATTTATAGGAAAAGATCAGATGTCTAAAAAAAAAATCTAGGGTTATCACATTATACTGAATCAAACTGCAAAGGACCCGCAGGTATGGCTAGTGCAACAGCCCAAAAACATATTAACAAATATTAATATTAAATTTGAAAGAAAAAAGTGGATTGCTAAGCTAGGAGGGCTTTTTCCACCTGGCCTTAATGAATATTTATAAATCAATTAATTAGATGAGGTTTGTTTAAAATATTGGCCAATCAAAGCATGTATTTATACATCATCTGCTGGCAGGGTGTATTGTTGGTTTTTGTTCACTGAAAAAGGCTGTGTAGCCGAAACCAGTCTGGAGTCTTATGTGAATAAATGGATGTGTACTTTTTAATACACTATTTTCCACAGGGTTGTGCTGGCTCTCATATTTTTTTGTTTAATATGTTTTGGGCCATTGCACTGGCCATACCTGTGGGTCTTTTGCAGTTTGATTCAGTTTTGTTTCTTGGATTCGCTGTTGGCACTCTAACTGTGTAGCCATTTTCCCCATCAGCAGTTTGTGGGTGTGCTTTTTGCTCCTAGCTGGCGTCTAACAAAGATATTGATATTAATTTTCCATCCTGTCTTCTGTTGTTGATGGAGTGTGAACATTTACTATTCCTGTCATAGTGGATTTTATTTTTGGAGCTTTTTCTGTCTTCAAAATTTATACGGATTCCAGCTCTTTATTGAGACACTTTGGCATTTGGAAGGCATTAACCTGGTGTTCAAAGCTCTTCATTTTTGGTATTTTACGTGTTTACAAGTGATGGTAGCTATATTGTTTAACTATTAAGTTACAATTTTTGCATTTGGCTGTTTTTTGGGAAATGGTAAAAGGGCAGGCAGAATACTACTTAGTTCAGGACAGAGAAATGATTGAAGTTATTGATGTGTTGAATATTTTTTACTGTTATCGAATCGGACTTGCCTGAACGTGACAGTTAGTCTTGCCTTTTACCCAACTGTGACATTAATACCTGTTATAACGAATCATGATGGGATTCATCTTGTGTTTGGACTTTTGCCTAACAGGCCATGTTTATACACGATTTAGATTGGGGTTATTCTACAATATCATAACATCAGCTCATTTTATCTGCGAGCAACATTGGATACGTTATTTATTTCAAGATAGAGAAATGACTGAAGTTACTGGGCATGTTGAATACTTTTTCACTGTTACTGAATTGGGCTTGCTTGAATGTCATAACGAGTCTTGCCTTTCACCTAACTGTGATATCTGTATTTTATATAATGAACTATGAGGGGGCTCATCTACTATTTGGACTTTTGCCTAACAGGTCATGTTTTTACATGATTAGGATCGGGGTTTTTTTACAGCATCAAAGTATCAGCTCGTTGTATTTGCAGGCATCATTGGATATGAACATTGGACTAGTATGGTTTAATCCGTTATATATGTGACCCATTTGAGGTTTATAATTATAGCATTAATCAATGCAGTTTTTTGACTAATTATTGTATCAAACTGTATATGTATGATTACACACTCTTCCTCTTATGTGTTGATAATTCATATATCAGGGGCCTATGATGGGCTTATGTTTACCATGTTAGGGAATATGACAACTAGGTTTGTTCAGGTTTCTGATTTCTTGATTGTTCTTTTGGTGTGATCTTTATAATATCTACTTATGGTACTATTATTACATGCCAATTGGAATAACTGTTTGTATTAGAATTGAGTGAATATGCATTATTATATCTAGGTTTTTGAACCTATAACAACAACAGACAGGTTCAATATTTTATAGTTTGATACTATATTCGTTTGGTCACTACATTGTTTTTGATGTCTATGTTTGATGTCTATATCTGTCCAATGAACATTGGGTTGGATCTGGGACTTGCATTTCTGAACTATTTGTTTTTGATATTTATGCTCTAGGATAAGTACCATACCAGTTTGGTGTCACAGTTTATGCCAGATTGTGGTCTTGTGGTCAGTATGAGAACTTGGGTGGGGCCTCCCTCTCTACAATTTTTTTGTATTATTATGTTATTACTTTTGAGCACAATCCTCAGGACCCATAGTCTACAATAAAATAATTTCTATTATTATTGTGTAAGCATATGATGAACAAGTTGATTGTGGTGGTACGTTATTTATAGTACCACCTTTTTAGCTGAGGAGATTATCCGGCTATATGTGGTGAGACACAGGATATGGATCTGGATATGGATATATTTTGAGTATAACCCATAGGCTACAGGCTATTTACAGGAACTGAACATCCAGGATTACTGTGTTCTTATACCACTAAAGAGATTATTTTTGGTTGGTGCATAGCAACTTGCGCCTTTGATAAATATCTAATATTGAGCACGTTCTGAGGCTATTTATAGCCCCCACATTTGAGATGCGGAGTTTTTCCTGCTCTATTTGTCTTTGATGGATCATTTATGTGTATCTAATATTTTCTAATATGTCATGGGTCTGATTGGTTCTGTGTTTTGGAAGTAAGAATTTTGGAATTAGTTTGTTTGGGTATTTCTTAATTTTTGGAAAGAGAGGGGGTTCTCTCTTTGTCTCTCAGTCCAATCATTTGATCATGGATCTGGCATCTATTATTAGAGGATTGTCTTCTGGCACTGATGATTTGGGTATTTTTGGTTTGGGTGCACATACATTGAGCAACATCTTAGGGACTGAATTGGATGATCCAGTTCATGAGTTTAAGCTGGCCTTTCTTAAACTAACCAAAGAGATGAAGAATCTGAGAAGCAATGTATGACATCTATGCCTTTTCAAGGCATATCAACAGAAATAAATATCACCCAGAGGACTCAGGGTTAAGGTACAGCCATTAGTATCTCAGGCTGATCAGATATTATTAGACCAATGGCTTGCTGTGCAACAACAAGCTTCAATGGGCTTCGTCAATGCACTAGCTGCATACTTTCAAAGAGTAATACAGCAACAGACTCTCGTTGAGAATTTGAATAAAGGGGTGCAGAAATATCAATCTCTTCCCTGTTATACTCCCTGTCTTAACCAACTCAGTAAGGATCTTTTGGAGTTGGAAAATACCTTAAAAGACAAAAAAAATGAAAAAAAATCAACAGGGATGTGGACGATTTTGATAAGGGCAGACCATTTGATATTCATAAAAATGTTAAATTTATGACACCTAACCAAAAATTTGGCAATTTTAGACCCAAAAGACAAAAATCCATCTTGAAAAAGAGAAGTAGGGACTCAGCTACCTCAGGTGAGGATACTTCATCAAACACTGAGGGGGAAGATGGCCAGATGGATAGGTCACCCATTTCCAAGAGGCATAATCCAGGTGACAATATGGGTCACCATTTAGACCTAAGTCTAGAAGAGGGGGGTGGAAACATAAGGGTCCCTCCAGATTTAGAGCGTATGCTGAAAGTGATGGTTCAACAATAACAACATGTAATGTACATAACATCTCCTTGTTGGTTTTGTCAGACATACAAATAAAAACTTTCATAAAAGGTTTTTGCTTTGTGCCCATTTTGTTTTTTGTGCCTGAACATAACTTCGTACAAGATGTAACACATTTCTGTCATTTATTGAATTTACGTTTGTTTTTTCAGGATGGTCATAATAATGTGGAATTGAGACCTTTCAGGTTTTGGGTTTCCACTTTTAAACTACATATGTCTCCAGTTGTTTCAAATTTCCAGAATAACGTGTTGAAAGATTTACATTTGCATCTTGGCAAAGATTATTTGATTAGAGACAACATCACTAGAGCAGAGAGGCAATGTATTGATGAGCTCAAATCTAATAGGGATATTGTAATTTTACTGGCAGATAAGGGAGGGGCAGTGGTGGTTCAAGACTGGACCCAATATTATGAAGAAGTATAAAAACAACTGTCAGACAATCGATATTTTAGGATCATGCCCCTAGACCCTACAGCCAGATTTAAGGTGGAGATTGATGCATTTTTGGACATGGCAGATGATGAGGGCATCATTTTGAAAGACACTGGTTATCAACTTAAGGTTGACCATCCAAAACAACAATACCTATTCCTCTTGCCTAAAATCCATAAGGATCCTAATAATCCTCCAGGGAGGCCCATACTGTCAGGGCAGGGTTCACTTACCGAACCCCTTTCTGAATTCCTTACCACTAATTTGAAACCTCTGTTGTCACACATATGGGCTCGGATCCAAGATACCACTCAGTTTTTGGGTATAGCATCAGATTCACAACTTGAACCTCACTGGCTATTATGTACCCTCACTGTTACCTCTCTGTATACCAATATCCCCCATTGGGCAGGTCGAGCAGTGCTTCAATATTGGTTAGACAGAGCTGAACTTTATAGCTCGGGTTTAACTCTTTTTTTGGTCTGCTTGGCAGAACATGCCTTAACCAAGAATGTTTTTTACTTTCAAAAGCAATGTGCATGGCAAGTTCAATGTAATACTATGGGGGCATCTTTTGCCCCCATATATGCTGACCTGTTTATGGCATATTTGGAGGAGCAATTAATTTATGATAACTGTCATAACCTATACCTGGATGAAATTGATATTTGGAGGCGATATCTTGATGACCGTTGGATGGTGTGGAGGGCCGATGAAGTTTATTTACAGGAATTTGTTGAATATCTAAATCAGAATAAATGGGGTATTGAGTTCAATATTACTTGGCATAAATATGAGATCACTTTCCTGGATGTTCTGGTGAAATGTACCCCTTTGGATAATTTGGAGACTGAGATATTTTGCGAATTCCCCCAATATAACACACTGTTACATGCTACGAGCTTCCACCCCCAACTTGTCATCAGAAATATCCCCAAGTCTCAATTTCTCTGGGTTAAGATAATTTGTTCTCATCTCTCTAAATATAGTCATTATGCACAGGATCTTGTTACCATATTTAAAGATCTGGGATACAGGGTTGGTGGCATCTGTAGGGCTAGCCTGTTTGTCACTCAGCAGGAGAGATCCGGACTACTTGAGTATAGAGGAGATCCTCCTGACAATAAAAATCAGGTCAGATTTGTAACAACCTATGGAAAGAACACATATTCATTCATGAATATAATCTCTAGACATTGGAATATCCTTCAGGGTGAGGGTTCACTTGGTGAATTTTTGGGAGAGAAATGTTCATACTCCTTTCGGAAGGGTCGCTCTCTTGGGTCCCTATTTAATCACTACAAAAGATTACAAGTCCAGGATACAAATATCAGTCAGAGAACCATTACTGGTGAAAAATTGGTTGGTTGCAACCCATGTAGCCATTGTTCTCACTGCCCCAGTGTGCTTAAGATGAAAAGTTTTAGAATATGATTTAACTTTTTTGGGAACTGTAGCACAAGTTGGGTGATTTATCTGGCCAGTTGTACATGCCTGGCGTTTTGTGTTGGGCAAATGTCCAGGCCTTTAAGATTGAGAATAAGTGAACACATCAGTGATATAAAGAACCACAAACAGTCAAGTGCTTTATACAAACATATTTGTAAACATAAAACTGGCACATTTAGTTTTACCATTATTGATTGTATTTTGAACAAAACACAAGACAGGGCTGGTTTACATTAAATATTAAATTTGAAAGAAAAAAAGTGGATTGCTAAGCTAGGAGGGCTTTTTCCACCTGGCCTTAATGAATATTTCTTAATCAATTAATTAAATGAGGTTTGTTTAAAATATTGGCCAATCAAAGTATGTATTTATACATCATCTGCTGGCGGGGTGTATTGGTTGTTTTTGTTCACTGAAGAAGGCTGTGTAGCTGAAACTGGTCTGGAGTCTTATGTGAATAAATGGATGTGTATTTTTAATACACTATTTTCCACACAGAGTTGTGCTGGCTCTCATATTTCTTTGTTTATCACATTATACATCAAAGCAACCATTGCAAGGACTCATCTTCTATCCGCCCTCCTCTATGCCTCTCCCATCTTGACTAATCTCCACCAAACCGATCTAACTAAAATGGAATCTGGCTACAACAAGATTGCCAAGTTTGCTACTGAAACCTCATATAGGTCCCACCACTGTCTATCCCTTAAGCAGCTCAACTGGCTTGAGTTGCCTCATATACTTTTACTCAATCAACTCTCTATAGCACACAAACTGTACTACCTTTCTGAGAAAACCCCAGCACTTAAGCATCTAATTCAGCCCCACATTCCCTCTAGAGCCTTAAGATCTAGTAACCAGAACCTCATAACTGTCATCCAACATAAAAATGATGCCTGTAAATCCCTCTTTGCCAGCACCATTGCTAAAACCTGGAACACATTACCAAGCTAAATAACTTCTACCACCTCCTTTATTCATTTCAAAAAAACCCTGAAAACCTACTATTTAAGTGACTGGCTATGTTCATGCCACTCACCAGGCTAACCCAAACCAAGAGAATGTTTCTGTGTACAGCTAAGTATAAACAGTTCACCTGAATGCTTGTGAACCCGTTGATATTTACTTGACAAAACTTATAACTGTAAAAATAATACAAATGCTGTTTTAAGTTTATGTACCTCAATGATTGTGGGCAGCCACAGTGGTGCAGTGGTTAGTATTGCCACCTCACAGCAACAGGTTCTCTGGTTCAATCCTCGTCTGGGGTGCCTTCTGTGGGGAGTCTGCATGTCCTCCCTGTGGTCACATGGGTTTCCTCCGAGTGCTCCAGTTTCCTTCCATATCCCAAAGACATGTTGTAGGTAGATTGGACACTCTAAATTAGCCCTAGGTGTGAGTGCATGCATGTGTGTGCCTTCTGTGGAAGGTTGGGCACCAGGCTGGCAACTCGACACCGTAAAACTCCACTGCCAATCATGAGCAGACAGGTGATCTGCTGTGGTGAACCCTAACTGGGAAAAGAAGAAGAAGAAGAAGAAGATGTACCTCAATTATTGTTTACTATAAGAATTGTTAATCTCTGACATATTGTGTATGATTGCTATAAGTATGCTCAATTTTTCTGTTCTCTCATGTACTGTATTGTATTGTGGAGCTTTTCTCCCCAGGCCTCCGCTGAAAATGGACCTGTATCCAGTTGGATTTTCCCAGTAAACAAATGTAAAATAAATAAAATAAATAATCTATTTTGAACAGGTGCATCCCACTGCCTGCATTAACTGTGAACAGAAAAGAAATATCCATGTTTGCTACTGATACTGTAAAAAGTTAACATGGACTCATTACACATTTTCTTTCCCACTTATAATTAATGTGGGAAAGATTACGATTCACTTTTACAGTGGCAGCTTGGTACCACTTTGGTAAGTCTTAGTGTCATAGTACTGTGTGCTGCTAGCTAGCTTTGTACTAGCTGCTGTAGTGTGCTGAAACAATTTGCATTCTCCAGTCTTAAAATTTGCCACAGTTATTGGCTGAACATCAATTGGTTGAGGGTGGGGGTACCAGAACAGAGTTGAGATGGTCCATAGATAAGCTGCTGGTGTGGTAGTAGAAGACTTAGGGGGTGTAATGAATGTCTGTTACATCCTGATTTCAGTAACAGGTTTTCTTTGGAAAAATATCTGTGGTGTGATCTGTGACTTCTATACTGAGCCTGGTAATGTCATGACTGCCTGATGAAAGCCTCGCATAGCCTGATAGTGTTGATAGAGCAAAGGTTAATTGGTAGTGTCAAAATCAGGTAAGAGTACCTCTACTAAGGCACATTAAATTAGATATAAAAGATGAGAGCACGAAAGAGAAAGAAACACACAGACAGAGCGAGAGAGATGGCAGTTACTAGCAGTGATATAAAGGACAGAATATAAAGGTCTTTGTTAAATGAATTACTTGTCACAGGGCTTGTTTTAATGCCTACAAAGTGCTTTTTCTGCTAACATACATTTGTGTGCTTTTTTCTGTATCACAAATCTGTATAAAACCCCAGTCACACCTACAGATACTGCACAGTTCCTCTGTTGCCAAGCCATGTAGTAATTTACCATGGCAACCACTGGGCCATATTATGTATCGGCTTGTTATCGACATAGTAACATCAATGTATCTGCCTGAAACTAGTTTGACATAGCTGCACAGCTCTTGTCTGTGCTACATTGTACTCATTTCTATTCCTCTCGTATTTTTATGTGCTTCTGTGTGTCTTCAGTAGTTTTGATCTGTGCTTCGGTATAAAATGTGGTTGGATGGATAACATGTTACTATTATCTGAATCAACATCAAAATAATTAGTGACAATTTTTAATGATTATTCTAATTCACTTAGCAAATTAATGGAACAGGTTTAGCATCGACCTGCATTTTGTGAAGAATAAGTATAAAACTGTTTTAACGTTGGGTATTATTGACTAGCTGTAATCCTCAGTGATGTAACAGAAAACCAGAAGTGTTATGAGGTAAATCAGGGATATTCTGCCAGATATCAGGGGGAATTGACAGCTATATTTGTGGAGACACAGACAGAGAGAGAAACAAAGAATTCTGGAGGGAAAAGAATGAAATATGGAAGGGGAAGAGAAAGAAGAAAATTTGGAGGGAGAGTGAGTGAAAAAAGATGGTAATTCTAGAGGGGAAAGAGAGAGAGAAGGAAATGTGGTGGGGGGGTGAAGCTTGATAATACAATGGTCTGCTGTAGAATAAAGTTAATAGAGCTGATTTTACATCAACATGCAACTATGTATCTTCTCATTTTATTGAAACTCTTACTACCTTGAATATTGAAACATGGGCACATTTAATTTCTTCCTTGAAGTAATTTATTTCCTTACTCATGATTTTTGTTCAGGCTATCATTAGATCAAAAGGTTAACAAAAAGTTCTAAAATGCACTACAGAGCATATCTAGAACCCCTTGGGTAGTGGCAGCCAGTCACTTGTCTTTATTTATTGTCCCCATAACTATTGCAGTGTTTTAGTGACACATAGGTTCATAGGTAAGTACTAAGTTAGCTGCCCTTGCAGGACATTTTAATCCTAGCCAATTTCCCTTCCAAAGGTAAGAATCCAACCTTGTACCTTGTGTAAGTAAGCTAAACACTTTAACCATTACACCACCTACCTGTGATGTCATAGTCCAATATTTATCCCACAGTCACCTATCTTCCCTTTATGTTGGACTTATTTATGTTACTATTCATGCTCTTTGCAATCACTTACTTTACTAACTAAGCCTTTCCTCCCATTTACATAATGGCATGAATTGATGCTTTACAGCTGTGCCCTGTATAGGCTGTTTCTTTGCCCATATTGCATCATTGCAGGGCTTTTCACTGCATATTTGAATGTACATACCATTGGACGCACCATCTTCTTGAGCTTTTTACATTGGTCACATGATGACCCATAATGAAGCAATATAGGCATGACAATACATGACATTATCACATCCATTTTGGTTTTGCTGTTTTCCCAGCATACTAGCTTTAGGCCAGAACTCATGCATACAAACTCAGCATTGGGCCATGGTATGCTAGCTCCTCTGCACTATTTATCATTCTTTGGTGGTGCTACAAATGTTTCCTATACTCCATTTTTTAATTTTCCAAGTCTTTTGGGTCTTTAATACCATGATGGGAATGGACCTCATGAAATTAGTATTGCTTCAGTCTTTGATGTTACCCAGAAGTGCTCTTCGCAGTACCTGCAATGTGCCCAGTAATGACTCCTTCTGCAATTCATATGGAGTTACATGTATCAGTAACATAACATATCTAAGTATGATTGTAAATTCTTTTTTTATAAGACCCATTGCTCCTTCTACTATTGGAACTGTCTGGGTATCCTTCTTCCACATTGCCCTCATTTCTGCCTGCAAATCTGAGCATTTTATGACTTTGTATCCCACTGTACGTAAGACTCTGTAGTCACTGGGTGTAGTAATTTCAGTGTTCAATGCTACTTTGGTGTTATTTTCATGAACTACTGTATTTGGTTTTCTTACATCTATTTTCTGAATTGTTGGTAATGGGTGATCCCATGTGATATAAACCTCATCATTTTCCATAATGTTTTGTGGCTCATGTTTCCAGTATTTTTCAGCCACTTCAGTATTCGAATGTTTACACAATCCCCAATGGAACCGTTTTGCTGCATTATTATACCTTTCAGTATACAGTCCTTCTGCCATTAGTATGTCACAAACAGCAATGAGGTGTGCAACTGTTTCCAATTCTGTTTTACAAAACCTACATTTGTCTGTTTCTCCCACACGTTCAATGAACATTGTAATATGTAGTCCTTTACCTTGGGCTGCCAATATTAACCTTTCATCTTTTGGTTTAAATTCACATCTCCTTAACCATTCCTGCATTCAATCCTGATCAACATGAAGTTGTTCTAAGAGTTTTCTATACTTGTAACTATATTTATGCATTTTTCCACATTTCTTGCTACCTCATCTGATCCTTCACATTATATATATATATATTTTTTTGGTACATTAACTTGCTGCCTGACTTTTATCTTCTTCTGGTTGAAGTTCCATTCCCGCTTGATGCCAATATGCTTCTGCTAGACTAAGAAGGAAAGTCGTCTTAGACTTGTTCTCCTCGTGCTTCAGAACTTTCACTATGTTTGGGTCTTGTCAGGTCAGCAGACATGCATGTAGTCCCATGACTGCAAATCTATACATGTAATCAATTTTGAGGAGGCCCATACCTCCTTCAGAAGGAGGAATATATAGTCTTGGTATGTACTGATTTTTATAAATCATTTGATGAGCATGAAGCATCCTTCTTGTTTTTCTGTCTAATCTATCCAACACCTTTTGGAGCCAGTCAATCACTCCAAAGCTGTAAGTTAGGACAGGAAGAGCAAATTGGTTTATAGCTTGGACTTTGTTCCTAGATGTCAATTCTGTTTTCAGTATTAATTTAAGTCTTGTAATGTATTCCTTACTAAGTTTTGTTTGCAATTATTCATGTTTTATTGTTGATCTTTCATCTTTTCCCAAATATTTATACACTCCTTCTTACTCAAGTTCTTCAGTCCCAAACTGATGTTTTCTAGGTGCTGCACCTTTCCTACTTTTAAGGTTGCTTTTGCACGTTTATCAAGACCAAATGACATTCTTATATCATCTGAAAAAGTGTTGACTACTCACATTTGCTCTTTTAGTTCTTCAACTGATGAACTATATAGTTTTAAATCATCTAAAAAATGATGAGAAGATTTTACACTTTGTTATTTTCTGGGAACCAAATTGTAGCCATGACCTAATCTGTTAAGTTAATGGGTAAGACAAAAGAGCAAATGACAGAGAGTCATCCTGGAATATCCCACTTTGAATTTTTTATCCCTGGAATAATAATTTGTCCTTTATCATGCCTTAACTGCAAAGTGACTTGCCACCATTTCCTGGCCGCTGTATTGTAACTGATCAGTATAGGGTGTATCCTATACATTTTAATCACTCTTTTAGCCATGAATGTGGGATACTGGCAAATGCTTTTTTGTAGTCTATCCATGCCACACTTACATTCTTCCCCTTTTTTACAGTTCTCCATTATGACTTTATTTAACAATAAATGATCCTTTGTTCCATATGACTTTCTTTTATTACCCTTTTATTCTATTGCTATGATTGAGTTTTCTTCTAAATGACCATAAACTCTGTCAACGTCAATTCCAGTGTATAGTTTATTTGTCATTGGGGGTCTATATCACATCATCAAAAGCACAAAACATCAAATGCCTCTTCATCGATCCTTATTCATCGAACTCTGAATCCATTGAACGATCATTTCCACAAAGTTTTTCCCACAGTAAGTAACCAGTGAGCCAACCTACCATCTACATCAAAAACAGCAAAATTTAAAACCCACCCTGGTGGAAGGGGGCTGTGCACCCACACCCCCAACTAAATATTCCAAGTCCGAGATCACACCACAGTGGGGAAAAGACAAATCCCCAATGATGGCCCACTGGTTACTTACCATGGAAAAAATCTGCAGAAACGATTGTTCAACAGATTCAGAGTTTGACGAATATGGATTGATGAACAGGCATTCGATGTTTTGCGCTTTCAACGATGTGACATAGACCTGCCATCAGAAGGCAAGTTATTGGTCTATAGTTTTTAGGATAGCTTGCAAGTTCACTCTTAAGTAGGAGTATTATTTTTCTTGTTGTTAATCAGGCTGGTGTTTGTTCGGGGTGCGCATATAAATAGTTCTTAATCATGGCTAAATCTTCATGTAAAGATGTTAATAATAATAGATGTTGGGTACTACATCTGGGCCTGGGGTTTTCCAATCAGGGGCTTTTTTAACCTTGTTTCACTCTATCTGGCCTTTGCTTCATCCCATTTCATATCCTGTACATTTGAACTTCTTATTATTCTTTCTTTTACTTCATCTATCCATTTAGCATCTTTGTTATATTCCACAGGATCCTCATAGATATTTTCTCCAAAGAGTGTCTAGTTCTTCTTTTTTTTTTTTTTTTTGTGGGTTTCAGTTCTTTCTGCCTTGTTTCTCATTTCTCTATAAAACTTTTTTAGGTCATCAATAAATTGCTTATTTTGTACTTTTCTTTTATATTTATCCGCATATCTTTTAAGTTTTTCTGCCTGTGCTGATTTACTATTTGTGATAGTGCATGATAGATCCTGAGCCCTTCTGATACTGCGCGTTGCTTTTACCATGTCTATCTTTCTGAGCATTTTTGCTAATCTGTTCCCCCTTCTGTACTCTTTTAACAGTAACACTTCTTAATTGTTTTATAGTTTTCGCTATTCAGTGCTTCCATGATGGCATTCAATTTATCCCCTTCCTTTCCCTTACTGCCTTGTGTTTTTCTGGTAAGACTTTATCTCATATTAATTTAGCAATACAGTAATACTCCGCTATGGAAGCTAAACTAATATTAGTGAAGCAGAATCATTTGTGCCAAATTCCAAATGTGTGTCTACATGCAGCATGCCATGCCATTCTCTACATAACAATGTAATGACATGAAAGAGTCTTTCTGCAAAATAAAAAATACAAGTGGATAGCAGCTATCTCATCAAACATTATATCTGAAGAGAAGCATTAATACCATAATTTGTCCTAGTGGAAGATAGACATTGCAGAATAAAAATTAACAAATGTCACCATTGCATATATTGTTTCTTTGTTTTTTTTTTAAGACGGATGTAATATTTTAATTAATAGAATCATTTTATTGACATTTAATTTTTATTTTATTTTACATTTGTTGACCGGGCTAGTCCAACTGGATATATGTCCATTTTCAGCAGAGGCCCGGGGAAAAAAGCTCCACATGCAAACATTAGTAAGAACAGGTACAAATTAAGCATATATATAGTGTATGCATCAAAACACATTAGATATTAACTACAAAAACAGAAGATTAGAAATAAAAAGTGTGTTTTGTTAAGAGTTTCTTAAAGCAAAAAAAGTTGAGAGTACCTAGATACTCAAGGTAAGTTAGTCAGGGTTGCTACATTGGCAGAGCCAGTGGGTTTCGAGGTGAGTTTTGAGTTGGGATTTGAAGCAGGGAAGAGAGGAGATTGCTGTGAGATTGTGAGGAAGCGTGTTTCAAGTTTTTCCTACTGTGTTGGAGAACAAGGATTGGCTGGCTGTGTTATGAGAATGAGAATCTCAATGGTTTCACAGTGATCACAGAACACATTGAAGTTATGTTACTGCTTTGAAGGAAAGTAGTACTCCAGATTCAAAAGTTTTTCTCTAGTCTTGCTAAACAACACAGTGTCTTACATACCTCTGAACCTCTTAGAGTAGGAAATCTTGGCAAAGCAATAAATAAAAGTGGGATGAAGGCCCAAAAGTAGGGGCAATTTTTTAAATATTGCTCTTACAAACTTAGAAAGCTGATAGAATAACAGGTTTTGCATTAGCATAATTTTCTAAAGGGCTTGAAGTCTAAAATTCAAATGTCTATCATTTTATACCTTCAGTTTTTAATGATTTGCCACTAATTTGCCAGAAAACCACACTTTTATGAAAAACAGACCAAAATATGATGGGAAAAATCTGGACGTTCTGCAAAAATCTGTACAGTTGAGAAGTATTAACCACCACATTAACCATTGTCACAATACAAATAACCACTAAAGCACACCGTAGTTATGAGATGAGCTTTAAATAGCCCCTAGCCACAAATAGATGCACAAACTCAAGATGACATGCATAATGAAAAAATGCAAAGCCCTTTTCCATTGCTTTGATGAATGCTTCAGATTTTCAGCATGATCATAATATTTAATTTTCATCATTCTATGGCATACAGTGTTTATTATAGCAATAACCGATGAGGTCATTGTGGTATATTAAAATTTACCCATGGTTGGTATGGTTTAATCATGAGGGTGAAGTCCGAGTGATTAAATAAAGCCAACCATGGGTAAATTGCAGTATACCAGAACCACAGAGTCGGTTATTGCTATTATACAATGACATTATTTAAAAAAAATACTTACTTTTCTTAAATAATGTCTTTGTATAACAGCATATTACTGTTCTTCTGCAGCTGGTGGTATACTGTTTCCTTGTGTTGATGTACTGCGTGTGCGTATGGGACTTGCGTTCCAATGCATACCCAGTACATCAGTGCTTGGGAAAGTAAGCAATGGAGAAAAGAAGATCTGCATTGCTCTGGTTTTCCTTAATTAAAAAAAAAAAAGGTTCGGGAAGTTTAGGGTAGGAGAGAGACAGAATGGAGGAAATACAAGGGAAATCAGGTACGTGTCTTTAGTTTTAACCAACGTACCTGGTTTTCCTTCTATTTTCTGCATGGTGTCTCTCTCATATGCCTGGAGACTGGACTACAAATTTTGTTTTAATTTTTGTTGAAAAAAAGTTTAAATTAAAGAATATACCAATGGAAAAAGTCCAGGCGACCGGACCCTTTTCTGTTGGTATATACAACGGGTGGGCTGGCCAATCAGCATGCTTGTTTTAGAATGTTAAGGGCCAGTCATTGTATAATAGAGAATAAATGGATATTTTCATAAACCACTTTGGGTATTTCATCATTCTCATACAAATATTATAGTTTTAAGTAATTACTTATGGAAACATACGTCTGCCTGTTTGTTGTGGCTCAGCATCTGCTCTGTAGCCTTCTTTCTGTTCTTCACTTTGTTCGCTCACAGTTTCTCTCTTTCACAGTGTTATAGCATGGTCTATAAAGACAGCAGAAAACCATAGGTCGGTATGATATACTTTAGTGGATTTTATTATAAACTGCTCAGTGTCTGTTACTATCACATGCCTGTGTAAATTCAATGTGGTTTGCACTTTATATGACACAGTTTGACGTACTCTGTATATACATACCTCCTTTTTCATGCCCTATCAGTGCTTTTGTCTGTGTTTCAGTTTTTCAAATATGTGATTAGTCAGTCCTGTCAAATCAGATGTTTCTGGTAGCTAAATGTGCACTAGTTGTCACATATACATTATTAATGTGAGTTAGTAAATAGAGTACCCAACTTCAGACAGAATGAGTGGCTATCTGGTTCCAACTTCAAATCACTTTCATACAGTAAATATTTTCTGAATATTTTACACAGTTTCTGAAGCTTCTCATTCAGTGTTATCACATATTTACTGAAAACAAACTTTTTAACAGAAATAAATTTCAGACTGATATATTTTACTGTTTTCCGTGCTAATTATCAGGATGGGATACATGAAGTACAAAAAGAAAAAGCTGTTACTTGTGGGATTACTTCCTTTGAAGCAGTTTAAATAAGGAACAAAGATAGTGTGCCGGATTCACGAAGGCTTGCACGGAGTGTAAGAGTAGTGTAAGAGGGCAGACAGGCAATATGTCTGCCGAGCGATTCAGCAATAGCCGGCAGAGGTGTGCATGAGAGCTTCTAAAGCTACTCTTGCATGGACAGTGTTATGGTATGCAAATTACCTCATTTGCTGCTGAAAGCTATGCAAATGAGGTAAATTTGCGATCCAGGAAACACTAACCTGTCCGTGTAAGAGTAGTGTTATCTGCAGAAATGTACTCCGTTGGTAACGGAGTACCGTTCTGCAAATAGCTAAACAGAGCTATGACAGCTCCAAATAAAGGATGCATCTAGTTGAGGAAGGCCATTGACATTTGCAAATGTTGTAAATCCTTAAAATCCAATTTTTTTTTCCCCGATCGCCGATGTTTAAGCGTAGGGCAGCGACACGCAAACATGCTGCGCTTTAAATAAAATGAAAAAAAGTGGAAAACAGCCACAAATGTGCATTTTCACTAAAATGTTTGTTCTGCCATGCAGGTGAATGGCACCCTGAAAACAACATGGCCACTGAGTAGTGGTTGCTAAGGGGGGGAAGCTCAGTGTGAGAGATGTAACCAAGCATTAGTAGGCAATCCTATGCAAATGAGGATAAGGATAGTGAATCCCAATTTTCCCTGGCATGTGAGCCATGTCCCTAGAGTGTAAGTGTAGGAGTAGGGTAGTAGTAGAGTAGAAGATAGTTGACATCATGAGGGGGTATGTCTGAAAGACTGTAAGGTGATTGGATCACAGTGGCTTGTGTTTTCCCTGAGCTGATCAGGATTGCAAGAGGCGTGTGTACAGTGGTACTAGCTGAAAACAAGAAACTGAAGGTGTACACCATGGATATATCTGAAATCTCTTGCAAACGGGCACACAGCGTGTGCACGCGTGTGTGCACGTGTGCATGCATGTGCACATGTGTGCGCTTGTTTGCGCACCGCTGCCCCTTGTGGAAACAGAAAGGGAAAAAGGAAGGAAAAGAAGTAGTAGGAAGTTAACCAAGGAGAACTAGTAGAGCTGCCAGGTGAAATATATCAGAATCAGCCAATTACATAGGCAGTAGACTAGCCCAGCCCAGCCCAGCACTTTAAACACTGCAAACAGCAGTCTACCCTGTTTTTTCACAAGAACTCTGCAACACTGCAGTATACAAAGAGTGAAAACCTAAAAAGCTTAAGTCTGACAAAATGTTAGGGGCTGCTATTGCTATCATAAACCAACATGTGCAAGGTGCTGAGGGTGGTGATGTTGTGAATGCTGCTGAGCAACCCACAGTGAGGAGACAGAGAAGAGAAGAGTGTACAGACCCAGGGTAACCTACCAGGGGCTACATGAGCCTGAGATAGTGGAGCGCTATAGAGTGGACAGAGACCTCCTGCAGCAAATTGTTGAGCTGTGCCGGCCACGCCTCACACACAGAACCAACAGAGGGGAACCCATCCCAGTGGATACCAAGGTATGTGTTGGCCTATGAATACTAGCTACAGGTACCTTCCAGAGACCAACTGGTGATATGATGGGAGTTTCACAGGCATCAGCATCCAGGGTACTGCACCAGTCCCTGGATGCCATGTCAGCACATGTCAGTGAGCATGTATATTTCCCCAATTCCAGTGAGGCATTGGCCAGCAAATATGCGTCTTTTCCACCAAATAGCAGAATATCCTGAGGTGGTGGGTGCAATAGACTGCACGCACATACACATCAAAGCACCACCCAGTGAGTGGGGTGTATCTACATCAACCACAAGGGCTTCCCCTCCATCAACTGCCAGGTCGTGTGCAATGCCCAGAGCATAATAATGAATGTGTGTGCTGGCTGCCCTGGAAGCTATAACGATTCCCACATCTGGCATCTGACGCAGCTGTACCAGAGATTTGCCAATGGGGACATCCCTGACGGTCACCTAGTGGGGTATGCTGGATACACACTGGAGCCGTGGCTGATGACACCCATCAGAAATGCACACACACACAAACAAGAACTCCATAATGAGGCACACGCACAAACTGACTGCAGAGGTTGAATCTGACACTGAGGTTGTGACTCACACATTCCCTGCATTTTCCTCAGACACAATCAGTATGCATATGCATACCCATTCCACTGAGCCCGCAAATGGTGGACAGATTGATGGTGACACAGTTGATCAGAGTAGTGTGGTTAGTGCAGTTTTAGTGCCAGTTATCTCTGGCCATAGCCGAAGTGTGGGCGAGGTGCCATGCAGGAGGGTTGGTAGAGGTGCTCAGAGGAGGCCTGTTGTCCAACCCCACACCTGATCTCAGTGTGTCATTACGTGTTACTCAATGTATGTTTAAGGTCATCTTGGAGGCACAGGTACATTCCACTATGGCCTCCAAGGACAAGTTTAGGGTTCTAGTTGTGGCACAAGCTGACATATGTGATTGCTTCTATCATGTGGTTGATTCAGTGGATTAGATGAATGACACAATGTTGCAGGCAGTGCCTGTGATGGATCATCTACTGAGAGGGGGACATCGTCCATGTGCCCATAGGTCTGCAACATCACGTGCTGTTAGCCAATATGGATGTGCCCAATCCCACTCCTATAGTGGCGCTACTTCCACTGCTCCATCAGTGGTTGAGTTGTCCACATCCTGACATGATAGGTCATGGATCTGAGTGTAGTCATGAGGACAGCTCATCCAGCAGAGATTGCTCATGTTCAAGTAGCACCAGCACATCTGATCATGGGCATGAATATGCCAGTGCAACTTCTGTAAAAGCCAGTTCTCATGGTCAGTGGCAATGACAAACTGTAGCTCTACCATGTATGCCTCACACCCGTCCAACATGTCAGGACATAGAGCTAGCACAGAGCTTGGCTGTGGTCATGCAGACACTCACACATACATTTCACATTGAGTGCCCATACAAACACCCACATGTAACAGGTACATGAGGCATTCATAAAACTTGCAGGTCATTCTTTCTCACTGGTCATTTGATAATTAGGTACATTTTTGCCTGCCTGTCTTTCTTATTCACATACACTCACTACTTTTGTATCAGCCTTGGTCTCCTGCCCCCCCAAACCCACCCTATGCAAATGACGATAACTGTGCCATCACCCTGTTTCTGTCTTCTCGATTCAAGGATGTATATGATTTTTTCAGATGCAATGGGTGCATAGCTAACTGAGTGCTTAGTGTATGTATTAGTCATGGTATTTTGAAATTTTAACTGATTTCTTACAGCCTTTTAGTGTTGTGATTACTAGCTTGAAATCACTGATACATCAGTAAGGCTTATTTATTCACATGTAAAAATGTAGGGATAAAAATCCAAACTAAATTCCACCCCCTTCTCACTCAAACCAGTATCTACATCTACCATCCAAAAACTCCTTGCCAAACTCAAGCCAACCACCCTTCCTGTTGACAACCTCCCAGCCAAATTCCTCCAGCTTGCATCTAGGGCCATATTGTACCTTGTCTCAATACTAATAAATAGATCCAGCAACAAGCACTATGTTCCATTATTATGGAAAACCTCATACATCATCCCCCTTCACAAGGGTGGCACCTCCACTGACCTATCCAACTACCGCCCCATTGCAATCTTTTCACCCCTATCAAAAATCCTAGAAAAATGTATCCATCACAAATCCTGTCCCATCAACTCTCAAACAACCTAGTCTCCCAAACTCAACACGGATTTCAACCTGGCCATAGCACTACCACTGCCCTCATTAATTTCACCAATACCATAAACACATACAGAAACCAAGGTATGTTTGCAGAAAGCATGGGTCTAGAGCTGTTTTTTAATTGCATAAAGATGTTCATGAATGCAATCTTTGAAGCCCCTTTCAGTTTTTCCTACATAAAATATAAAACATTCTTGGCAGATGACTACATAAACTAAGCCCTTTGTTTGACAATTAATATGGTGCCTGGCACTCACTGTGCCTAACCTTTTGATATGCACCTCAATTCCTTCTAAAACAGCAATACAAACACCTCCCACATTTGTTTGTACCCATTTTTTGATGTTGAAAATTGATATTCGCAGCTCCCCATAATCTGTCAATATAATTCTTAGTACACCAGTCTTTCTTGAAAATAATAAGGAGGCCACTTCCTAACACCTATTGATTAATCAGTCCCATTTCAAAAACTTTCCAATTATTTTTAATAATCTGTAAAATACTGTCAACATCGCCATTATAACTATATTATTGCAACTGTTAACTAGCACTTCCACATTACTTAATAGTGGAGAAAACAATCCAGCAGCCCTTTTTCTATTTTACTTGCTCAAAAATACTAGAAAAGAACTAAATTGGATAACCTCTTCTTACCAACACAGATCCTAATTTGTTACTTTCCTAGTGAAACAAATTTAAGTTGGAAATCATTTG
Source organism: Protopterus annectens (assembly GCF_019279795.1). Lineage (NCBI taxonomy): Eukaryota > Metazoa > Chordata > Ceratodontiformes > Protopteridae > Protopterus > Protopterus annectens. The sequence continues at coordinate 94,491,396 of NC_056750.1, forward strand.
GCTCAATCTTAAGTTTCCCCTTAACTAGAACTCTTTATTGGTGGTGGGGATGTCAGCTATGAAAATTAAGGCTATTAAAACACATCAGTTTTCAATATTGATTAGAAATAAATTTCTTTCCAACCCTATCCTTTGTAATCTCAATATTTAAATAGTTGATAAAATCCATGGACTATTCCAATGTAAACCTTAAAAAATCTGTTGTACTACTGATATATGAAAAAAATTCCAGCAACTTCTCTTATGTGTTTTTCCAATGTAAAATCAAGTCACCCAGGTAACGGCCATATAGTGCCCAGAAGTCCTGGTACAATGAGTGGAAAACAAATCTATGCTTCCATTGAGCCATAATTATATTTGCAAAAATAGGGCCACAGGTCGCATTGATGGTTACACCTGTTACCTGCTTGTAAATCATACCATATAAAAATATAATTGTTATCCAGAATCATCTTAATAAAATCCCTTAGCACATTATTCAACTTAGTATCCAAAGTAGTAGCTTCATTTAAATACTCAAAAAAAAATTCCACCCCAAATCATGGAGAATAACAGAAAACAAATCATTAACATCCATAGTGATAAAAAATAACTCATCCATATATTTAAATCATGTCTAATACTTTTGAGGAAGTCCCAGGAATCTTTATAAATGTGACTTTCCTGACTAGAATATGTATTTAACTTATTGTCAACAAATTTGGGCATTCCACTCGTTTTTGAACCCTTAGCATCAGCTATAGGGCTCATTGATGGGTTCACTTGACATTTGTGAATTTCTGCGATGCCAAATATCCCTGGTAGCCCAGGTGGGTGACATTGATATAATTATACTCATGGTGCATAATTTGATCCTGCATTAATAAGTCATATAACATAAGATGCATTTTCTGTAGGCTAAATTCACTTTGTTAATAGATATTTCCTGGTATTGTTGAGTCAAAAGCAAAGATTCCATCTTGGTATTACAGGTGTTACAGGAGGCATCACATGTCTGGAAAATGAGAACAATGAGCAAAACAAAGCATCCAATAAATGTTGCACATCAGTGTTCCTGTGTTAATACTGGATAGCAAGTATAGTCATCTTGGCAGAGGTAAGTTTAAAAAGTGTAAATAGAATGTACATCTGCCAGCAGAAAACTGCTTTTAAGTGAAGGTAAACTCCCTCAGGATGAAGTATGCAAAAACTGTCAGCCACCAATGTTTCCAGCAACATTAGTTTGCAGATGTAGCTACTAAATCCTGGCCCTGGCTAACTATGAACATGTCCAACAGAAAACAGAAGTGTAGATTTATGTCAAACAACTCTCAACTCCAGTCTTTTGTATAAGAGGCTTCCCTTTACTTGTTTAATAAATGCTGTCATTATGGAATGTGATATAAAACAGTATACACAAAGGCAGAAAACCTGGCAGGGAAAGATGCATTCACTTTTCTTTTTTATGCAAAAGTAAGTACTTTAATTACATCCCTTTTCTCTGTTAGGCCTAGCTACAAAGCAATAACAATTATTAACACAGTATGATGATGCCCCAATCACTGCTGATGTGCATTGTAGAGCTGTCCGAAACAGGAATTATTTTTTAACTGTATAAGGACAAGAGATATGACATAGTACAGCATCAGAGCACAAGATGAGGTAACACAGAATAACACAGCATGACAAAGTTTTGCATGCAGAAAATCTTTATCTTTGCATCTGTGTAATTCAAGTTATCAGATTTTGCAAAAGATAAACCATACACAGAGGAAAGGGAAATGGAAGGGGCAATATTAAGGGATAGGGAGACTCAGTATTTGAGACAAAATATTGTTAGAAACCACAGGAATGGAGTTCAGATATGGGGTGGAAGGTCTGTGGGTGCAATGAGCTTTATGATTAGTCTTGGTTTCATAGTCGCCCTGTCAGATCCATTGTGTGATCCTATATCATTGTATCAGACTCAGACTTTACAAATTTCTACTACTTACATTTTTGTAGCCTTTATCCTTCTAATATTGTTGGACTTATTTTATTTATTTATTTTTTGTCAGAGTGAGTCACTATTCTAGGAATATAAATATTGCAAAACACATATATGAAATACATGGCTGTGATGGAGCAAAGGGGGTACTTGTCTCAGGCTCAAACTGTTCAGGGATATGGTTGCAACTGTAGAAGAAGGAACTGATCAGTCCCCTGTAAGTCATTAGGGCTAATGGCATGACATCTGATGAAAGTTCCTGTGCCAATAACCATTTAAACAGACACAGTTAATATTGCTTAAATGATAGAAGACATTACCTGCATGTTAGCAGCTGTGGCAAGGATGTTGTAGCTCTTTTTTGAGAAGGTGCTTTGCTCCCACTGCATTTCAAATATCAACCCCCCCCCCCACACACACACACACACACACGCACAATTAGCCCATTCATTACTATCAGCAGGGCAAGGGTTGATAGGGAGGAGCCATCATTCAGACAGCTATCAGGAGTGCTACATTATTTTTTTATTATTTTTTTTATGCTGCCATGACATCAACATACATACTTGGTATAGTACGGGAGAGAGGACATGTAGTAGGATCTCAAAAGAGGATGCCCCCTCACTTTTGCTATGGGTGTTCCCTTCAAAAAGTATCTCTCTGCTTTATGAGGATGGTAGGAGTTTTCTCTGTCCTCCCCCAGGGAAATTGCACCTACTCAGTGTGCTCCAAAAAGTCCACTGTCCTCCTCACCAACACAAAAGAGGCAAGTGGCTCTTGCTCTTTTTTTCACACCTCTCAACCTGGTCCTCCAGACCTGATACTGCTTATTGAACCCCAGTGACCTGGACTGCAGTCAGGGCTCTTTTCCTCTACACCATGAATGCAGGCTACTATAGCTTTTTGTTACAGTTTCTATAGAAAAATAGAAATGTTACAGTTTCTAAAAAATTGAAAAGAGCAACATAGTAGCAACATAGTAACTCTTTGCATAAATATGATTTTTTTCATCCTCAGTTCTGGAGACTAGATTTATCTATTTTTCTCCTTTAAAAGTGTTGAGGGGATGATAATTGGAGGATTGCCCAAGACACCAATTACCCTGACTATAAATCTGGTATATATTTTGGTAGTCTGACACTGGCCACAGAAGTAACTAGACACAACTTTTATTTAACCTACCACTTAACTTTCTCCAACATTGGAAAGCATATGTTGAAAAATAGTCTGGCGAACTGGAAATATCCATGCACAGATTTCTCTAGTGTTCAAGTAAAAAGTCCAAACAAAATGGTAACTTCTGGTTCAGCTAAGATAATTTTGTTATATGCTTTAAATTGACTTCTTTTCTTACCTAGATATCCCATTTCAGGTCAACAGTTATACAGTTTCTAGAGCTTCCTGTTCTGACATTTAGAAATGTCATTCCTTCTGAGAAATTTCTGTCTAGGCTTGAGGACCCAACTCCAATAGAAACACAATAACAGTCTCTACTTGAGCTCCAATCCAAGACAATGAGACTCCCTCCTGAGATTTTATTGAATCTATTATGGCTTAGAAAAGTTTTACTTTTATACAAGAATAAATAACTCAGCGGGTATGATAGTAACCCACTAACTCAACGAACTGTAATTTGTCTTCTACCTAATACATTACACATCCTGACTGTTCTTAAACAGCATTATTTACATCATGTAATGGCATTATCAGTGCCTTACGTCCCCAAATACTTACAATATAACATTTTTACAATAGTCAGGTCATCTTTAGCATTTAGCACTGCACAATGCTAAATAACTCCCTTCCCAGGTCAAACTGGTGGGTTTTTAATTTAATCGAAGGGCTTATGGAACCTAGATGACCCATTCAGCTATAGGAAGAAGGTTAGACCCATATTTAGAGCTTAGAAAAGCAAAATATTAAGGTGGAATATAGGCCAAAATGCCAAAAAAGCAGTATTAAAAAGGCTTTAAGCACACCATGCACTGATAGTGTTGTACAGTATGACTGTTTCCTGAAAAAGAATCACAGCTTTCTTTCTTATTTACTATTCCAGAGCTGACCACTGCATCTGCCACCCCAAATTCTAGCAATGGAACCCCTTTTTGCAAGTAAAGGTGTGTATGTGCTTGTGTAGTAACTAGACATCAACAATGCTATCACCAACACATTAATGTCAGTACATTAACATCAATAATGCTATCATTGGCAGCACTAATATCAACACACTTCTGAGCATGTTTTGAGGACTTATCTTGGACTGTGCAAATTAAAATACATGTTTTTTGCAAGGGTGGAAGTCACCTGCACCCCCATGCTCTCTGTAAATTATATATACTAACTCTAAGATTGCACAGTTCCCATGGGAACTGCATATTTCTCAACCCAAGGAATTGTCGATCTCACAGAACTATTGACTATCTGTTTTATTTACAAAACTGTGTTGGAAAACAGATGTCAGCTAAAACTCAAATCGACCAATGGCATTACTGCTAAGTATATATATATATATATATATATATATATATATATATATATATATATATATATATATTTATATAGGGTTCCTATTACATGATCGAAAGTATAAAACTTCGAACACCACAAGATCGAATTTGTATGTTTAAAGTTTTATAATTTCGAACACAAAAAAAAAAAATACAACGGACAGAAAGTAACTGCTGTAAGCAGGGGGCAAGCCCCCTGCACCCCCCTACTCTTTAAATATACCAACTCCAAGATCGCACTACAATGTGAAAAGGGAATATTTCCCTTTACTGCACTGTAGTGCGATCTCGGAGTTGGTATATTTAAAGAGTGTGGGGTGTGGGGGGGTACAGGGGGCTTGCCACCCTGCTTACAACAGTTATTGAGCTGTTTTTTTTTTTTTTTTTTTTTTTTTTTTTAATTCGAATTGTTGAAACTTTGAACAATTGTGTTTGATGTTTTCAGGTTCAAAGTTTCAGCAATTCAATAACGCAATAGGTACCCATATATCTATCTATATATATATATATATATATATATATATATATATATATATGCATACAATACACACAGACAGAAAAAAAGAACTTAGTATCCACAGTTGCAGTAGTACAGAAAATAATATACATGATCTGAAAATAAGTACAACCATGGAGAAAAGTATAGTGCAGACATCCTTCAATCCTAAAGGATCATGGGTTTATGCTATTGGACTGATTCAGCATCTTTGTGGCTGTGCAATCCAATCTGGGAGTGGCAGTACTTTCAACACTCTGGGCAGCAATAGGCAATGTCAGTCAGGTATCATGGGTACAGATCTTCCTGAAGGCTCTCTTATCCTCTGCTCTCCCTGCCAAGGCATTTCATACATAGTGAGAGCTTCCTTCACTTCCAGTTACCATGCAATCTTGTCTGAGGTGAGAAAATACCAGTTGTTCTTGCTGATGGAGAGAGCACTGAGGTCAAGCTTGCATATGTCCTTGTAGCACAATTTGGGTCACCCTTTCAGCCTCTTTTCAGTCTTCAGCTCTCCATAAAGGAGGCCTTTTGGTATTCAGCCTCTGTCATGCATGAGACATGACCTAAACAATGCATTCATCTTTGTTTCAGGAGGGGGGGGGCATGGAGGTGCTGCCCATCCTCTCAAGTACTGTGCTGTTGGGGATCTTGTCCTGCCATTAGTTATCAAGTATGCACCTAAGGCAGCACATGTGGAACAGATTGAGCTACTACTCCTGTTTAAAGCACAAAGTCCATGTCTCACTGGCATACAGTAATGTGCTCAAAACACAGGCTGTGTAAACCTGCATGTTGGTGTGCACAGTGAGCTTATTATTAGTCTATGCTCTCTTTGTCAGCCTGAAAAACAATGTGGCAGCTTTTTCAATGTGCTTGTTGATCTTGCTATCAAGCGACAAATTGTCAGAGATTGTAGAGCCTAGGTGCATGAACTCATGGACAACCTCAAATTTATAGTCACTCACCAGGTTTGATGGCTCGTTGCCCACATTTTGGCACATCACTTGGGTCTTCTTTTAACTGATCAGGAGACCAAATTCCATACATGCATCTGCAAAGCAAGTAATGAGTGACTGAAGTTCTTTCTGAGTGTGAGCCACAGTAGCTGCATCATCAATGAACAGGAACTCCCTTAGATGCTTCTTAAACTCTCAGATCTTCAGTCTAAGTCTCAAGAGTTTGAAGAGGTTGCTGTTCATTCTGGTTTGGAGAAATATACCCTATGTAGCAGTTCCAAAAGCAAATTTCAACAGAACTGAACAGAAGATACCAAATAATGTTGGAGCCAGTACACACCCCTGCTTTACTCTACTGAGAATCCCAAAAGGTTCAGATATGGATCCATCGTATATGATGGTCCCCTTCTTGCCTTCATGGAAGGCTCTGATAATGCTAAGCAGTATTGGAGGACAGCCAATTTTTACCAGAATTGTAAATAGACCTTTCCTACTGACAAAGTCAAATGTCTTGGTTAGCTCAATGAAGGCAATATAAATTGGTTTATTCTGCTCCATTCCCTGCACTTTTCTTGTAGTTGCCTAACAGAGAAAACAAAGTCTATAGTAGACCACCCAGCTCTAAACCCACACTGAAACTCAAGGTAAACTGTCTCTGCAAGAACGTGGAGCCTCTTCAACACAACATGTGTAAACAGCTTCCCCATGGTACAGAGAAAGGAGATGTCATGATAGTTGTTACAATCACTTTTTTCACCCTTTTTCTTATAGATAGTAACTATGTTAGCATCCCTCATATACTGTGGTACACTACCTTCTCTCCAGCATTGGCAAAGTATTGCATGCAGCTTTGAGATTAGGGCACCACTGGCACATTTAAGGATTTCTGAGTGAATACCATCTTACCCAGGGGCTTTTCCTGAAAAGAGTGTTTTTAGTGCATCGAGTGGGCTTAGCAATGACTTCAGTCATAGTGGGCAGAGGCTCAATGGCATTCAGGGCTCTCTCCGTAACTATGGTGTCTATGACATACAGCTGTGAGTAGTGTTCCATGGAGCATTCCATCTGCTTGGGTCTGTCCTTCAAGACCTCGCCTGTGGCCAACAATTGTGGGAATCTTCCTTTTGTGACAGGCAGATGCTTTGCTTGATCCCATCATTCATTTCTTACATGTTACCAAAGTTCACAGTCTGCTGAATCTTAGAGCACAGTTGGAGCCAATAATCATTTGGACACTGCCGAGCTACCCGCTACACTTGACTATAAGCACACTGGAGTGTCTGCAAGTTCTCCTCATTGGGCGAGGACCAGGATGCAGCCAGTGCCCGTCCCTTCTTATGAATCAGGGGTGTCAGCACTTCAGTGTGGGATTCAAACCAATCAGCACACTTGACTGTCTTCTTCCCAAAGATAGATATTGCAGTGTTATGGATAGCATCCCATAGTTTTTCCCATATCTTTTTGGTGTCAGAAAATAATGGACATGCAATAACATAAGAAGAAAATGGAAAATAATTTTTTATCAGCAATTGCAGTAATATTCTCAAATACTGAGAGAGAAAAGTACATCCACTCAAAAAAGGATGGCATAAACGATCACATAAGGAGAGGTTTGATGAAGCAATGACAGCAAATGTATTTGTCTGTATGGTATGAAAAGGTACACATATTGTAATGAGAAATCCCTTATAAAAAGGCTGGTAAGCAATAAGGTGTAAGGAAAGACTGGGTTAAGCAGGTGGGTTAATATTACAGCTAAATTACAAATATTATTAAATATAATTCCTATATACAGGAAGAACCTGACATTTTGGTAGCTTATCTTTTTTCCTTTCTCAGAGTATTCTTGCTGTTTAGAGTTTAAGTCCCATAACTGTTTTTTTTTTTCAGGCAATAATGCTTCACTATTCTATACAAAAACAAAACTAACTTCACTGTTAGAATCCTTACATCCTACTATGCTAACAGTAGTTTAATTTCCAGTGTTTTCTCTTTCATGAATTGAGTTCTGTTTTCTTTTGTTTGTTTTTTTTAGCATTTATTATTTGTTCTCAGTTTGAAATGAATGGCACGCTTCCTTCCCTACAAGTCTGATTTTAGTATCTTGGTGTAATTGATTTCTTTTTTTCCTCAGGCATTCTCTGGGAATTTCACAGATTCATAGATTGTTACTAGGCTAATGACCTGGGGGGTGTTTTCTAATCCTAGCCAAGTTTTTCTGAAATAATAATGGTGCCCTGTTTGATTTTGAATACATCTGATCTCTGAAGGCATTTCTATACTATGCTCTATCAGGTTTATCCTCCCAGGCAGATCTGAAAAAATGTCCTCATTTCTGGCTAGAAATTCTAATACCTGTTATCCATATCTTATGCAAAGATTCACCAGTCGAAAAAGGTAGGAGCGGGTTCCTTTCTTGATTGCAGGAGTTTAGATGGGGAAAGCAACATTAATGCACATCTGTTATTACAAACAACACATTGGGTAACAGCTGATCCAAGTTCTTATATACTTCATTTACTTTTCTGAACATGAATTTCAGTATTTTATTAAACTTCACTACTAAACCATTAGTCTGCGGATGGCAAACAGACATTTTTCTGTTTAACCTGAAAATATGAGCACTGTTACTGGATAACACAAGGTGTGCATTGGTCAGTCAATATCTGTTTAGGAATACCTACTCTAGAGAACATTGCCATATAATCAGTGGTTTACATAATGGTACAGCTTTTGGACATCTTAGGAACGCATGAACAATACTAGACAAGTGATCATATGTTCAAACTAGGCAAGCTGCCCTTGTGGCACATTTTAAGCCTAGCTAATTTCCCTTTCAAAGGTGAGAATCAAACCCTGTACCTTGCATCAGTGAGAAAAACAGTTTAGCCATTATGCTGAGGATCATAGAGGCCTAGTCATATACACCTTTAAATAGACACAATTATAAGTTCATGACTAGCCTTCTATGAGCCATAGTCTGCTGTGACCAAGAAGTATTGCTACCTACTGCTAGATCTTACCATTGGCCCAACAATCTCAATAGCAATGCATTTACATGCCACAATATAATAAACATTGTTATCAAAGGGATCTTGGACCCTCATTTTGAAGTTTCTTTTTTGGAATTCTAGACATGCTAAAGAAAATTTCTCCCTTAATTCTTGACCAAAATCTGGCTACTAATCTGGTCTTAGTTTTATCCATTCGCAGGTGAACTCTAAGTATGTGACTATGGTAAGTTCATAGCTGACATCATGTAAGGCTTTGGTAATAGTAAATGGGGTAAATTTTCTTCTTTATTTTCACTCACTCTATATAAGAGATCATTCTTGGTTCAAAGAAAGGGTTCATAGGTTCATAGGTTCATAGGTTGGTACTAGGCTATCGGCCCTAGGGCCTATACAAGCCTAGCCATAACAATTCCCTGGCTATTTCTTCCCACACTATTTACTTCCCTGGACCCCTGTCTAGCAGGGTGATTGACGTGATCCCAATTTCCTTTCTCCCATCCAATCAACTTGCTTGACATGTATGGACAGTCTATTCCAGAGTCTGATGAGTCTCTGGGTCAGGAACCTATCCCTCCAGCATGTTTTGTTTATTGTGATGACAAGGTTTAGATCCCTGGAGCGTGTGGCTCTGAGGGATTGGGATTTCTTTAAGTGTAGCATGTCCAACAGCTCTGGGTTTGACATGGCCTTGTATGTTAAGTATAGATCGCCTCGGAGTAGACGATATGCGACAGAGTATAGCTGGAGTTTTTTAAGGTGGTTAGCCAAGGGCATCTGCTTTAGGCCTGTGATTCTTTCAGTGAGGTATTTCTGCAGCCTTTCCAGTTGTTGCAGATGTCTTGAGAGGTATATACCAAATGGGTTGTTGTATTCTATAATGGGTCTAATGAGGGATGAGTACAGTGGGACAATGACCTCCTTTTTTCTGGGGAGTATTTCTTTCTAGGAAAAGGAGTATTTAACTTTTATCATTCCACACTCTCACTCATATAGCCTCCCTTGATCTCAGTATGGCATCTTTCCACTGATCATTTTTTAAAGTTAATATGGCTTACATGTGCATCTGCTACATCTGGGTTATTCTCCTTGTTTGTTTTGAAGTGGAAGGGTAAGCTTCCTGTCCAACATACACTGGTAGGTATACGTCTAAACCTTTTAGCACAAGAATTCTGAACAAAGCCAAAAATGTGGGGGGGGGCAAAGGTCACCCAGCAGTGTAAACACTGGCCCTACTGTAACTTTTGAATTGACACCTCAACCTCATATGGAACAATGGGAAATTGGTTGTGCATGGATAGATAGATGGATGGGTGGATGAAAAGTCCTTACATCATGAACTGTTACGTTGGTAAGAAAGACAGAAGACTCTGGGATAGAATATATGAACAAACTTATGACATGAGGTCAGGCAAGTTGGGTAATCTTTTATATAGACACTCCCTTGTCTGTAGTGAATTCATGAAGTTTATTTTCTTTATTATTGATAAGGTAATTTAAAAATAAATAAGGTGGAAACAAAGAAAATGCATTAGAATATAAGGAATTAGCATGGCAGTTAAGATTCAAAACCACCACATAACTGGGCTTAAATGATTATATTTCAGTTTCTAGTGTAGTTAGAAGAACAGTATAAAAAACAGTGTATTGTATACTATATTTTTAGATTATAGGATTTAAAAATTAAAATGTTATCCTTTATTTATGTTTTCATTTGTATAATTATTTACTATTTATGTTTTTATAAGGTTGAATAGGACAGTTTTAACCACTACGGTGGTGGTGCTGCGGTAGCGTTGTCGCCTCATAGCAAGACGTTGTCCCGTTCGATTCTCAGCTAGAGCGTCTTCTGTGTGGAGGCATACGTGAATGGGGAGTGCCTTCATTGAAGGTTGTGTGTCAGGGCTGGTAACCCGGTACGTAAAAGTCCACTACCAATCATTAGCAGACCGGAGTTCCGCTGTGGCGACCCCTAACCGGGAAAAACCGAAAGACACAAACAAAAGTTTGCATTTTAACCAAGGCCAGGATTCCTAAAAGCTTACAGTTCAAGCTAACTACTTGTGCGCAATGAGCAGTGATGAGCGCACTGTTTGCTACTCATTATCAGTCCTGCACATTACGCCTGGCTGCAAAGAAAGCATTATCAGCAGAATATGCTAATGAAGGAATACGTAGGTGAATTACATTCTAAGGAAGCAATTCAACATGGTGTACCAATTCAGGAATGTAAAACACTCATTTGTACACACCATGCTCCCTTTAGCTCTGAGTTCCAATACTCTTAGGAAAAATGTTAGGGGTTACTGCTGCTGTCATTAATCTGTATGTGCACCAGATTTTAATTCAGGGTGCTGCTGCTGTTTCCAGACCAACATAAGTGATGAACCTGTTAAAAAAAGAGATAAAAAATGATTACTCCTATCTACAAGTATTGAATGTCACTTAGATAAAACATGTCTCAGCTGTACAGAAATATCAGACGCAACTCTTGAGTGATATATGCAACATAAATAGTAATATATTACAAGGAATAGGACAATGACTTTTCACAGCACATGGAATACAGTCTATCGGGCAAGCCCAAGCAATTAAGAATGTCACTAAGTTACAATTAGAGATCAGTCATATAAATGTATACAACTAAAATGTATGCCCATATCATTTATAGATGGTCATGGAATCTCAGTACCAGATGTATCTAGACAGGTAAAATGGCGATAGACAGGAATGAGAAGCGTTAAACAGAAGATAACATGTGAAAGACAACCCCGATACTTATAAGTCTAAACAAAGTTTTATAAAACAAACCTCCATTCACCCACCCTCTCTCTCTCTCTCTCTGTATATATATATATATATATATATATATATATATATATATATATATAGAGAGAGAGAGTATGGCATACCTGGAGCATTAACAGTAGACACCTATTGGCTGTCTTTCATCTGTGCACCCATGTCCAGCACAAGACTGGAAAAACTTGATGAGTTAATGGACTGACAAGCATCCATTAAAAACATGTTCATCCAAGATATTACTATAAATCCTCCCAGAGGAATATCAAATGTAAATAAAGATAAAAAACGTGCTAGTCTGGAATATATAGCAGCATTACCAATGAATGAAATATTCACCCACCAAGCCAGTAAGGCACAGCACTCAAAAAACAGATTTTCTTGTCATTGGAGACTCAATAGTGAGACACACAGATGTCCCACTCACCAGGCTGGGGAAGGAGAAAGTCAGGGTCAGCTGCCTGTCTGGTGCCAGAATTCATCAGATCATGCATGCACTCAGGTCTCTCAGCAATAAGTACCGTTATGACTCTGTCATAGTTCATGTTGGTGTGAATGACTTGAGACATACCTCACTGGATTATATGAAGAGAGACATGGTTGAGTATGTGTCCCAGGCCAGTATGTCCCTAGCCTTGATCAGCATACTACCCTCACCTAGAATGATGCCACAGTATAAACAAAAAATGACTGATTTCAATAATTGGTTCAGTTTTTGGTGTCATTCAGTGGGGATTTAGTTCCTGTCAGCCTGGTCAACAAATCTTGCTGCTTTGCCATAGACATTTTGCACCTGGCATCTCTAGGCTTTCAGCTGCTAGCAAAGGATCTTGATTCCCCTATAGTGCCTTTTTTAGGCAAGGTCTTGAAAACAACATTACCAACATGAGATTGACCAATCAAAACAAAATAAGTGTCATGCTGCTAAATGCTAGGAGCTTAAACCAAAAATTGCACTCCCTTGAAGCACTTCTTTCACCAGAAGATGTAGATATCTGTGCCGTCACAGAAACCTGGTTCAAGGCCTCAGAGAGTACCCTGGCCTTGCAAAGCTATAATGACTTCCACATCTTTAGACCATAAAATGAATGTGTGAAAACCAAAGGAAGTGGTGTTTCAATCTATAATAGAGATACATTCACCTCCTGTCTAGTTAGAAAGGACAACTCCATGGAGTTACTCCAGGTCCAGATTACAGTCAGTAAGACCCCATTCAAGCCACAGTCAGTTATAGATCCCCCTCCATGGGTCATGACTGCCACAAAGCCTACTTGACCAAACTGGAGTCAATCCAAATTTTACAGATTTAAATTATCCCATCATCAACTGGGAAACCTACACTAGCCCTAACTCATTAGTGCAAAACTTCCTTGACTTTGTTAATTCAAATGTACTGGAACAAATTTTCCATACCCCAAAAAGAGGAACAAACATTCTGGATCTGGTCTTCACCAACACATCAAACAGATGCACTGCCACAACTGTCAGACCCTCATTAGTTATAACTGACCACAACTCAGTCACCTTTGAGCATACACTAACACCAGAAATCACAAAGGGTGAAATCAGACTTAAAAACTTCACCAAGGCAAACTATACCCTCCTAGGTGAGGGTATAAATGCATTCCAAGCCCCAACCCAAGGAAGTGGTACCAATGCTGAAGCTTACACTAAAGCCCTGTACAATCACTTGAATAAGTGTGTAGCTTGGCTGTGCCAGAAAAATTCAAAGCCAGACCCCCAAGTAAAAAAAAGCTGCCATGGTAGACATACAGCATCAACAAAGTTTACAATAAATGTAAACATTTGCCCTCCAAGAAAACAAAGGCAAGGCCCCAACAGTGGAAAAGCACCTTCCTCAGCCTTAACAGGCAAATAAGACAACTTGTCAAATCCTCTAAGGGCTCCTTTGAGAGAAACTTAGCAAGTACAAGGATAACCATAAGGCCTTTTACAGCTATGTACATAACCTAAAGGGTGGGACCCAAGCATGTGCAGAACTATTGGCTAATGGTATCACACACACACTAACCCCACAGAGATAGCAAACCTGCTAGCAGATAGGTTTAGTGAAAACTTCACTTCTTATCCCCTCCTAACTTATCACAAACCTTCCCCCAAACTTCCCTCCACCCTACATATCTGAGGAGCAGGTCCTCAAAGCCTTTTCCAAGGCAAAAACACAGCCTATATAGGAACAGATGACATCCCAGGCTGTATTCTAAACAGGCTAAAACATGAACTAACATGTCCACTAAGTAGCCTTTTCAATCATAGCCTAACCACAGGCTTTGTTCCTGTGGAATGGAGAACAGCAACAGTTATTACCCTCCACAAAGGTGGCCTAGCAACAGAACCGGGGAATTACAGACCCATAAGCCTAACCAGCCTCAACTGTAAGGCCATAGAACACATCATCATTATGGACCTCATAAATAAAGACATAGGTAACCTCCAAACCCTGGATCCTACCCAATTCGGCATCATGAAGAGCAGATCCTGCTTGTTAAATCAGGTGGATTTCTTTGAAAATGTGACCAAGACCATTGATGCAGGCAAATCTATGCACACAGCATACCTCGACCAGGGCAAAGGCTTTCGACACAATCCCACTTTCAGCATTACCAATAAACTTTTCAAACTGAATGTAAACCCCTTTGTTATAAGATCGGTTGCCAACTGGCTCACAAACCAGACACACACTATCAAAGTGGCTGACTCCACATCAACCAGCAGACCTGTTACCAGTGGGGTGCCACAGGGGTCAGTGCTGGGCCCCTACTGTTTGGTATGTACTTCTAAGAAGTTCAGGTTGTAGCTAAAGGGTTGTAACTGACCGAGTTTGCAGATTACTATAAACTAGGTACAATCATTGAATCCCCAGGAGGGGATCACACAGACCAACAGCTGTTGTATTAATCACGGTCTCAAAATGAATGCAAACAAATGCATCATCATTCCCTTTGACACAAATAATGTCCCTTCACACTATCAAATCAACAACAATACCCTAAATACCCATGAAGTGGTAAGGGACCTGGGATCACAAGTTGACTGTGACAGTAACTTCAACCACCATGTGTCTACTGTAGTAAGGAAAGCTTTCTATGAAGCACACTTGATTAGTAAAGGCATTGCTTTGAGAGCAAAAGAAGTTTTAACCCCCGTATGCTTGGCACTTATCTGGCCCATAATTGAGTATAATGCCCCATTTGGCATGTACTGTACTAAGCACTTGCAGCAATTAGAGAGACCTCAGAGGTTTCTAATAAAGAAGATCAAGGGGCTCCAGCAAGCACCTTACACAGACTGACTAAAGTCCCCTGTCCCTATACTCTATATGGTATAGACTTCTTAAGGGAGACTTATATCTGGCCTACAGAGCAATCCAAGACCCAAACCTAATAAACTTGCTACATATTCTTAAATCAAAAGGGATTAGGGCTACCCATTCCAGGGAAACAAATATGTCCAGCAACTTAAATAGGACATGCTGGAGGGACAGATTTATCTCCCAACAAATGCGGCATCTCTGGAACAGGCTACCAGTTTGTGTGAAAGAGGGCACCTCTATGACACAGTTCAACGGGAACCTGGATGAGTGGATGGGGCACAGTAAATTCTTATTGGGGATAGAGCCCACAACACTCCTTGACATGGACAGTCACCACTAAATGCAATCTTGGGTATTGACTAGCATTTCTATGGTATTACATTGGGATGAAACGGCTAAGCTTAAAATTTCTTCCAGGTCGATAGCCTAGTAATCTCCTATAATCCTATAAGAAATGACAGTTGTAAAAAAATAACCTGCTTTCTATATTCAGACACTTGATAACAATGCTAAGGACATGTGGGCAGAACAAAACTTTTATATGTAATACTTGTTAATAATTCTTTTGTAACAGCAACTGCTAAACCCTCTTTACACAAAGGAGTTTGCAAATTATAGACAGCATTCAGTTAAGTAATAAAAATGAAAGACTCCCTATGAAACAACCTTTCCCCCCACCCTATGCCATTAAATACACATGCCAAGGCCATAATCCCATTCTAATGGAATAGCACTTGTTTATGTCGGGCATATACAACAGGCTTACTATGCTATTATTTGTTGAAATGTAATGCTGACATTGCTACTTCTAATACAGAAGTTCTTAAATGTGTTGACATTCTCAGAAAAATGTTGCTGTAAAGACATGTAACATTAGATGAGGATTATTCTATTACCAAATAGCATACCTTCTATTCCAACACAAATGGGAAAATGCAGACTTCACTCAATTTTGTCTGAATAAATAATAACATCATAACTGTGGAACTATTACTTGTAATGAACTATTACATTCCATGACAGGATTTGTAATAAACTTAAAAAGCTTATGATAAATAAATGTATTCATTTTGTGAGCAATAAAAGCCATTAAAATGTATATATGACAATGT
Source organism: Protopterus annectens (assembly GCF_019279795.1). NCBI lineage: Eukaryota > Metazoa > Chordata > Ceratodontiformes > Protopteridae > Protopterus > Protopterus annectens. The sequence goes on from NC_056750.1 coordinate 94,507,583, forward strand.
TATCAGTAAGATATATTCTTTACAATGATAATAGTGGGGGCATTCATACTCTTTTCCATAAATACTGTAATATATTAGAATGCACACATATTTTTTCTAAACTTTCACAAATTGTCATATCTTGAAAATTGTACAACCCAGATGTATAGTGTTAAATGTTTTTATTAAGTAAACATAAGCTTTCACATAACAACAAGAAATTCCCCTACAAGGGGATGTTTACTAAGATATTTACCAAAATATGAAAATGTTTTAATTGCATAATTAACAATACAAATAACACTAGATATCTCTCAAGATGTGCCCCTTATAGTGCAAATATCAAAGACAGTTTTCTTTATTAAAATCTAAGGTTTAATCTAATGTCATGCAACAGTTTGCAAGTCACTTGTTTTTTTTAATTATTACATACATATGGAAATATTTCTTATTTTCATAATTGCTAACAAACAACTAGCAATGTTTCCAGTGTAGTTTGATAACAACCAGTACTGACAGTGAATTTTCCTTTCTTCCATATTGCTGTTTCATACCATACACCTCAATAAAATGCAGATCCCTCAGTTATGAAAAAATTAACATAAATGTGAATGCATGAATAATAAGTGGCAAACAAATATTAATTTTTTCCACTGCAGGACATCCTAGAATGACTATCTTAGTATCATTCTATCAATAACTCTTCACCCTTTCTAATACTGCCTGTTATTATCATATCATAGTCTTACCTCCGGCTTTGTGCTCACTAAATGGTGCATACTGACAGTCACCCCACTCCACAAAGAGGGAGCCACCACGGACCCCAAGAACTACCGCCACATTAGCCTGACAAGCCTGGACTGCAAGGTGCTCCGGCAATTACCTTTGATTTTGGCTAAATCCATAAATAACCAGCTATAAAAGGTGATCAGAGACTTCATTAACCCATAAACATATTTTGCTTGCGCATCTGATCCGCCTTCAGCACCATCCTAACTGACAGAAATGAGTAAAACACCAAGAGAATCGGAAAGTATGGACACAAACAACCAAATCTAAATTCTCAGCCATCAATACTTCCCCAGAAAAAGAGACTAAAAGACTGAGATCATCCAAACAGATATCGGTGATGGATGAATTAAAAAATGCACTTACTCCTCTACAAGTAGCAATTGAAGATCTGACATCCAAAGTTAACACAGTTAATACCCCACTACACAAAATTATAGACAGGCTCGAGTTGGTTGAAGACAGATCCAAAACAAATGAGTTAGAAATACAATCTATGGCAGAATCCCTCCAAGAGAAGGATAAAGCTATTAAGTCCATACAATCCAAACTAGTGGACCTAGAGGCACGTAGCAAAATAACTTGATAATCAGGAAATACGAGCATAGTCAGCTTATGGAGGTAGCAACACAAATATTTAAGACCAGTCTACATTAAAATGCTTCACTTTCAAGGCGTACAACTTATTTTGTCAACCTTTAAAAAACAAGAGATTTACATGGAATAACCAACAGTTAATATTTGGATCTTCCATTTGAAACTAGAGCAGTGTTCCTCAAATATTTTGGAGCAGACCCTCCAACTAGCTATACATTGCCAAACAAAATCAAGCCCTTGTTACTCTACAGTAAATATCGCACCTTGCAAGGTGGAAAATGTAGGCTGAAAATAAATCTTTCTTTATATTGTCTGGATGTGCTGATTTAATCCTCAGGAACCATGTTTACATGACTAGCAGTTGAAAATGAAGGTGACACACAGGTAGCACTAATTGGTGCATGTACAGGAAGAGACTCGCGTTTCCGTTGGACTTACATGCCTGCACTGGATTTGATCTGCGAAGGCATTCATCTTCAAATCATCGGTCATGGAGTCGCTATACAAATCGCTCATTTCATGCCTGCTTCTCATATGTGTTGACCTATTAAGAACTTAATAGGCTATTAGCACTGTTCGTTGCCTTGTCATTCTTATGGGTACTTATTATTGTCTGAGATCGATGAAGAGATCCGGGTATGGTATACCAAATTCTGAACAGAACATATTATACTTGCTGTTTTGACTAATTGCATATAATTAAAATACAATTATTGCAACTTTAGTAATACTTTTGTAGCATTTTACTGGAAAGTATTTTTTCTACTTTTTTATTCTTTTACTCTGCAAATATAAGCCTTTTAACTATAGCTTTGTCATAAGACTTGGCTGATAGGTCTGGATGTCTGTGATTGGACCTGGTACGACCTTGTATAAGTTGTGTAAATATTATTTCAATTCTGTTGTATATAGTATAGTTAATATAGTTAAAAGGTTTTTACTACTCATGTCTAACTACAAGTTTTCACATATACATCTTCTCAATAGTTATAGGAGTATGGGTAGGCATGGTTAGAATATTGAGAGATGTTAGTGCCATTGTTCTACAGTTCTCTGACCAAACCTTATGGGATATAAGTGTAGATGCCACTTTTTCATTATTCCTCATCTTTGCAATGCTACATAAATATTTATATAAGTATATGTACAGAACTGTCTCTTCTCATTTCTGCTTAGAATACCTAACTCTATTATACTTAATATGATGAATAGCGTGACAGTATCCTCCTGGAATGTTAGGGGTCTCAATAACGTGGGGAAAAAAAAGTTAATTACGCACCTGATCCTAAAAGCTAAATGTGAGGTATGCTTTCTACAAGAGACTCACCTACTAAGCACTGATTGGGCTCCTGAAAGTAAAAAGCCATGGATTAGGGAGATTATTTTCGGCTCGACCAATAACTCTAAAGTCGCGATTATTATTAAGAAGTCTTTTCAAGCACAGATCATCTCGAAGGGTAATGACCAAGATGGCAGATGGTGTTATTTTACTGCATGTTTTCAGGCAATAGAAAACCCGATATTATTTCTTAACGTTTATGGTCCATGTTCTGAACAATCAGATTTTATTATGATGATTTATAATTTACTACTTAAATTCCCAAAACACCTACTAATAATTGGAGGAGATTGGAATATGGCTATTAACCCTCAAGTAGATCGATTGGGTAGACTTGGCCCAAGAAATTCAGTACCTTGCAAAGCCCTACTTGACCTGATTGAGGATTTGGAATTAACTGACCCGATTGCCTATAATACTAAAATGTATGACTATAAATATAATTACTTTACCTACTTCTCTAGCTGTCACAAATCATGGTCCCGAATTGATTATTTCCTAATTTCAGACTACTTCAACACTAGAACAATCAAGTTCTCAACAGAACCCCGTTTCTTATCGGACCATTCAAGGATAACGCTAGAAATAAATTTAACACAGAATCCAAATAATATAATTCCCACTTGGTCCTTGAACCCAAATCTCCTACAAGACAAATCCCTAATCAGTGAGATCAACCTAGTTTTAAAAGACCTCTTTAGTACTCAACAAGATGAAAGTATTATTTTCGATATCAGATGGGCCGCAGCTAAAGCTGTACTCAGAGGAATTTTTATTAAAGCTTTCTTAAGAAAAAAAAGGTTAACTGAACTACATCAGGATATTACTAATCTAGATAAGAAGCTAATTGATAATTACTCTGAAAACACAGAAAAGGAACTAACTGCAAAACAAAAAGAACTGTCTGAATTTCACCAATCCAATCTATCTATATGGGAATATAGATGTATAGCTAAGTACTCAGAATATATACAAACCCCCTCTAAATCATTAGCTAGTTTAATCTTTAATGCACCTAGATCTCCCAGAATTTCTTGCCTTCAGTACAACAACCAATTATACAGATCGGTTGAAAATATTATTCAACTTTTCCATCAGATATATTCTCAAACTTACAATAACAATAACTTTATGACTACCAAAGAAGAGATGAAAACATTTTTTACCTTCCCATCAGCTACCCGAACCACAAAGAAACCTACTAGCATCCCAGATTGAAATCCTAGAAGCTATTGATAATCTGAAAGTAGGGAAGGCCCGGGACCAGATGGTTTCCCCGAATTCTATAAGGCATTTAAAGAAACTCTAACCCCTATTCTTTTAGAACTATTTAAATCCTTGATCAAACATGGTATCAAAGACCCATACATTAATGATTCTAGAACTATACTGATTCCCAAAAATACATCAGACACTACAAACCCCAATAATTACAGACCGATATCACTTATGAATGTGGACATTAAGATCCTTTCCTCCACTCTAGCTAATAGACTGAAAAAAGTAATGGAGGGTTTAATCTCCCCTGAACAGGCTGGTTTTGTGAGAAATAGACATACATGGGATAACACCATAACACTAGAATCTATAATAAAAATAACTAAACAAGATCCTAACCCCAGATGCCTTGATTCTGGATGCTTGCAAAGCCTTTGACAGGGTGAACTGGAACTTCCTGTTTCTAGCTCTCGAGAAATTTGGTCTTCCACCGGAATTTATAAATCTTATTAAGACTTTATATAATAGTTCAAAGACCCAACTATACATAAACAAGAAACTCTCAAATCCGATTAAAATCACCAATGGAACCAGACAGGGCTGCCCCTTATCCCCACTATTGTTCAATCTATACTTAGAAGTTTTGCTCTTGTTCATATCACAGAAATCTTACCATACTATTCCTAGAATCTGTAACTCTAATATTAGATTTACTGCCTTTGCAGACGACCTGAATCTGTACTTTATGTATCCCTTAACTGACGCCATGAAATTAATTAACTCTCTAGATGCCTTTGAAACAATCTCAGACTTTAAGATCAATGTCAATAAATCTAGTATTTTTCAAATTAATCCCTTAGCACATAAGCCCCATCTTTTCCCGGTTTTACCTATCCATACCAGTCATTCTCTAAATTATTTAGGTGTCTCTTATGACCATTCATATTCATCTGTTCTGCAAGCTAACCTAAATAGAATATGGACCACTATCTCACAGGATATGAAAAGATGGCAAACATTTAAACTCTCTACACTTTCAAAAATCTCTATTGTCAAAATGAATATTTTGCCAAAAATTCTATATCAATACAACTCATCCCTATCCCGGTTGCAACTACCTTTATTAAGAAAATACAGAATGAAATTGCAAAGTTTGTATGGTACCCAAAGTCAGTGAGAATGTCTTATTACAAACTCACATTTCCTAAATTAAGAGGGGGCATGGCGATGCCCAATCTCATTCTATATTACAGAATTACTCATGCTAATAGGCTTTTAGCAATTGCTAATTATACTCCTGGTTCCACCCGTGGACTCCCTTATGGATTAAAATTTGGTATAAACATACTCTTAATAACAACATTAATCCCAGAGCTTTACCTTTTAAAACTTCAACTAGAGGGACTAAACTACATAAAGTTTAATTGACAACTTTCAGGAACTATTCAACTCTTTAGGATTAGGTAACGCTTTCTTACTACTTCAGCCCCTCCACCTCAACCCTAATATTAAACTAGGAGGACAGGTGGTTAACTTGAATAAACTTCCCTTAATTAAAGATCTTACGGTGTGGGATTTTTGTAAGCTTAAGCATCTCTCATTGACAGAACTTAGAGAAACACTTTCTCTGTCTAAAGCTTATACCACCACTTTGAGACAATTAAAGGAACTCACCTCAACTTTCTTAATAAATCAACATAACGTAGATATGGAAGTTAACATAATTAAACAGCTTCTACTAAGTCTAGATTCCAAGAAACATATGATTTCTATTGCATACAAGGCATTTTCTGTATATTTATATAGAAAAGAACTTAATTTTGCTAACTTTTGGAATAAACAAGATTCTACAATATCCCCCCAACAAAAACTGGATTCGATAAAACTCACACTTAAACACTACCCTTTTAAGAAGTTCACGCTTACTCAATTCATGATTATTAATAATTTATATTATACCCCAACCCATTTAAATAAATTTAACTCATCTGTATCCACTGTTTGCCGACATTATCCATATTTTATGGTTTTGTAAATATGCCCAAAACCTATGGTGTTCTCTTAAGGTCAGACTAAGTAAAATGGGTTACCATAAGTCAACATTATCTTGGGAAATGGCCTTACTACATATTACTAATATAAATTTGTCACCTCTACGACTCAGGTTACTGATTAATGTCTGTCTTCTAATTAAGTTCTATATTACCAAACACTGGATGGATCGCTCAAAGTTATCTTGGACTAGTTTTAGGAATATGGCAATTACTTATATTACCTCCCAGAAATTGATTACTATGAGCCCGCGCAAAAGATCTGAAAATCAGAGTCTATGGAATTCTCTTTTTACTCCTTGCTGAAATTTGATTGTTGGGAACCCAAATATATGATTTATACATAAAGAGAGATCTCCTTATTGTATAAACTCTATTGAAGGTCAGAGATAGTAAGATTTACCAATTTAAAGCAATGGCACTTTGTATATATTGTGTATATAGTTTGTGTATGACAGTAGGCTTAAATGATACCTTATCCTTTGTATCTAGTTTTAATACTTTAATGCTTATGTATCGCTGATATGATGTAACCATTGACTTCTGTTGTTGCATATAAAACTGTAATAAAGAATTTAAAAAAAAAAAAAAAGCCTGGACTGCAAGGCTATGGAATGTATCATCATGGAACTTATAAACAATGACATTGGTAATCTCAAAACTCTGAACCCCACCCAGTTTGGGTTTGTAAAAGGCAGATCATGTCTCCTAAACCTGATAGACTTCTTTGAAGTGGTCACCAAAGCCGTAGATGAGGGTAAGGTGTTCACACAGCCTATCTAGATCTTGCCAAGGTTTTCGACACCATCCCCAACTCTGGAATTATAGATAAACTCACTAAACTAGGTATAAATCCCTATGTCACAAGATGGGTTGCCAAATGGCTCACTGACAGTACCCACACTGTGAAAGTAACAGACTCCAAATCTGACTTCAGACCAGTGACAAGTGGAGTACCACAGGGTTTAGTCCTGGGTCCTCTCCTGTTTGGTATCTACTTCTCTGACATACAGGCTAACACAGAAGGTCTTTGGCTAATAAAGTTTGCAGATGACTACAAACTAGGAGCCATAATTGAAACTCCTAACTTTGTGGACATCCTACAAAAGGGCCTCACTGAGACAGAAGCCTGGTGTCAAAGCCATGGCCTCAAGCTCAATGCTAAAAAGTGGATTGTCATCCCTTTTGGTAAAACTCTGTACCCATGAACTACCACATAGGCGGTAGTCTACTTAACACTGAAAGTGTGATAAGAGACCTTGTGGACAGTAGCCTCTCCTCTGATAATCACATCGCCACAGTAGTCAGGAAATACTTTTACGTGGCACGCCTCATCAGAAAAGGTTTCTCATCCAGGAAAAAAGAGGTCATTGTTCCCCTCTACTCTTCACTCATTAGACCCATTATAGAATACAGCACCTCTTTTGGTATGTACCTCACAAGACATCTACAACAACTGGAAAGGCTGCAGAAATACCTCACAAAGAGGATTGCCAGCCTCAAACAGATGCCCTATGCAAACCATCTCAAAAAACTCCAGCTTTACTCCATCCTGCCTAACATACAAAGCTATGTCAAACCCAGAGCTGTTGAACATGCTCCACTTAAAGAAATCCCAATCCCTCAGCGCTACATGCTCTAGGAACCTAAACATTGTCACAACAATAAACAGAACATGCTGGAGGGATAGATTCCTGTCCCAGAGACTTCCCATACTCTGGAGCAAACTACCTATCTATATCAAACAAAGCTCTTCATTAGCACTCTTTAAGAAAAATCTCAATGATTGGATGGGAGATGGGAAATTCACCCCAGGGATCACTTCTGTGGCTCTGCTCGACAGGGGCATA